>NC_133972.1:8871725-9087476 GCF_047716275.1 Strix uralensis | reverse complement strand
ATTTTAGGGACAAGCTCTCAATTTTTGGGTGAAAAGCCTCATTTTTCTGCACCAATATCTCAATTTTAGGGCACAAACCTCCGTTTTCAGATTAAAAGCCTCATTTTTCTGCACCAAGCTCTCAATTTTAGGGACAAGCACTCAATTTTCAGATTAAAAGCCTCATTTTTCTTCACCAATATCTCAATTTTAGGGCACAAACCTCCGTTTTCAGATTAAAAGCCTCATTTTCCTACTCCAAGCTCTCAATTTTAGGGCACAAACCCCCATTTTACCTCTCAAAGATTAATTTTTGGCATCCAAAGTTTTGATTCTACAGGTAACAACCTCCCTTTTATGCAGCAGTGCCTCGTTTCCAGGGCCCTACCTCTCCTTTTTTACAGCACAAACCCTATCATGGGGGCTAAACCCGCGTTTTTGGGGTGAAAAGCCTCATTTTTCTGCACCAAGCTCTCAATTTCGGGCACAAAATGCCTTTTTCGGGTGAAAAAGCCTCATTTTTCTGCACAGAGCTCTCAATTTTCTGCACCAAACCCACCTTTTTCACCTGAAAAGCCTCATTTTTCGGAAACACTCTCTCAATTTTACGGTAAAACCCGCCTTTTTCACCTGAAAAGCCTCATTTTCCTACAACAAGCTCTCAATTTTAGGGTAAAACCCGCCTTTTTCGGGTAAAAAAGCCTCATTTTCCTACAACAAGCTCTCAATTTTAGGGTAAAACCTGCCTTTTTCGGGTAAAAAAGCCTCATTTTCCTACAACAAGCTCGCAATTTTAGGGCACAAAATGCCCTTTTCACCAGAAAAGCCTCATTTTTCTGCACCAAGCTCTCAATTTTAGGGTAAAACCTGCCTTTTTCACCTGAAAAGCCTCATTTTTCTGCACCAATATTTCAATGTTATGGACAAGCTCTCCTTTTTTGGGTGAAAAGCCTCATTTTTCTGCACCAAGCTCTCAATTTTAGGGACAAGCTCTCAATTTTCAGATTAAAAGCCTCATTTTTCTTCACCAATATCTCAATTTATGGCACAAACCTCCTTTTTCAGATTAAAAGCCTCATTTTCCTACTCCAAGCTCCCAATTTTAGGGACAAGCTCTCAATTTTTGGGTGAAAAGCCTCATTTTTCTTCACCAATATCTCAATTTTAGGGCACAAACCTCCTTTTTCAGGTTAAAAGCCTCATTTTTCTGCACCAATATCTCAATTTTAGGGCACAAACCTCCTTTTTCAGATTAAAAGCCTCATTTTCCTACTCCAAGCTCTCAATTTTAGGGCACAAACCCCCATTTTACCTCTCAAAGATTAATTTTTGGCATCCAAAGTTTTGATTCTACAGGTAACAACCTCCCTTTTATGCAGCAGTGCCTCGTTTCCAGGGCCCTACCTCTCCTTTTTTACAGCACAAACCCTATCATGGGGGCTAAACCCGCGTTTTTGGGGTGAAAAGCCTCATTTTTCTGCACCAAGCTCTCAATTTCGGGCACAAAATGCCTTTTTCGGGTGAAAAAGCCTCATTTTTCTGCACAGAGCTCTCAATTTTCTGCACCAAACCCACCTTTTTCACCTGAAAAGCCTCATTTTTCGGAAACACTCTCTCAATTTTACGGTAAAACCCGCCTTTTTCACCTGAAAAGCCTCATTTTCCTACAACAAGCTCTCAATTTTAGGGTAAAACCCGCCTTTTTCGGGTAAAAAAGCCTCATTTTCCTACAACAAGCTCTCAATTTTAGGGTAAAACCTGCCTTTTTCGGGTAAAAAAGCCTCATTTTCCTACAACAAGCTCGCAATTTTAGGGCACAAAATGCCCTTTTCACCAGAAAAGCCTCATTTTTCTGCACCAAGCTCTCAATTTTAGCACCAAACCCACCTTTTTCACCTGAAAAGCCTCATTTTTCTGCACCAATATTTCAATGTTATGGACAAGCTCTCCTTTTTTGGGTGAAAAGCCTCATTTTTCTGCACCAAGCTCTCAATTTTAGGGACAAGCTCTCAATTTTCAGATTAAAAGCCTCATTTTTCTTCACCAATATCTCAATTTATGGCACAAACCTCCTTTTTAAGATTAAAAGCCTCATTTTCCTACTCCAAGCTCCCAATTTTAGGGACAAGCTCTCAATTTTTGGGTGAAAAACCTCATTTTTCTTCACCAATATCTCAATTTTAGGGCACAAACCTCCTTTTTCAGGTTAAAAGCCTCATTTTTCTGCACCAATATCTCAATTTTAGGGCACAAACCTCCTTTTTCAGGTTAAAAGCCTCATTTTTCTGCACCAATATCTCAATTTTAGGGCACAAACCTCTGTTTTCAGATTAAAAGCCTCATTTTCCTACTCCAAGCTCTCAATTTTAGGGCACAAACCCCCATTTTACCTCTCAAAGATTAATTTTTGGCATCCAAAGTTTTGATTCTACAGGTAACAACCTCCCTTTTATGCAGCAGTGCCTCGTTTCCAGGGCCCTACCTCTCCTTTTTTACAGCACAAACCCTATCATGGGGGCTAAACCCACGCTTTTGGGGTGAAAAACCTCATTTTTCTTCACCAATATCTCAATTTTAGGGCACAAACTTCCTTTTTCAGATTAAAAGCCTCATTTTCCTACTCCAAGCTCTCAATTTTAGGGACAAGCTCTCAATTTTTGGGTGAAAAGCCTCATTTTTCTTCACCAATATCTCAATTTTAGGGCACAAACCTCCTTTTTCAGATTAAAAGCCTCATTTTTCTGCACCAAGCTCTCAATTTTAGGGACAAGCACTCAATTTTCAGATTAAAAGCCTCATTTTTCTTCACCAATATCTCAATTTTAGGGCACAAACCTCCGTTTTCAGATTAAAAGCCTCATTTTCCTACTCCAAGCTCTCAATTTTAGGGCACAAACCCCCATTTTACCTCTCAAAGATTAATTTTTGGCATCCAAAGTTTTGATTCTACAGGTAACAACCTCCCTTTTATGCAGCAGTGCCTCGTTTCCAGGGCCCTACCTCTCCTTTTTTACAGCACAAACCCTATCATGGGGGCTAAACCCGCGTTTTTGGGGTGAAAAGCCTCATTTTTCTGCACCAAGCTCTCAATTTCGGGCACAAAATGCCTTTTTCGGGTGAAAAAGCCTCATTTTTCTGCACAGAGCTCTCAATTTTCTGCACCAAACCCACCTTTTTCACCTGAAAAGCCTCATTTTTCGGAAACACTCTCTCAATTTTACGGTAAAACCCGCCTTTTTCACCTGAAAAGCCTCATTTTCCTACAACAAGCTCTCAATTTTAGGGTAAAACCCGCCTTTTTCGGGTAAAAAAGCCTCATTTTCCTACAACAAGCTCTCAATTTTAGGGTAAAACCTGCCTTTTTCGGGTAAAAAAGCCTCATTTTCCTACAACAAGCTCGCAATTTTAGGGCACAAAATGCCCTTTTCACCAGAAAAGCCTCATTTTTCTGCACCAAGCTCTCAATTTTAGCACCAAACCCACCTTTTTCACCTGAAAAGCCTCATTTTTCTGCACCAATATTTCAATGTTATGGACAAGCTCTCCTTTTTTGGGTGAAAAGCCTCATTTTTCTGCACCAAGCTCTCAATTTTAGGGACAAGCTCTCAATTTTCAGATTAAAAGCCTCATTTTTCTTCACCAATATCTCAATTTATGGCACAAACCTCCTTTTTAAGATTAAAAGCCTCATTTTCCTACTCCAAGCTCCCAATTTTAGGGACAAGCTCTCAATTTTTGGGTGAAAAACCTCATTTTTCTTCACCAATATCTCAATTTTAGGGCACAAACCTCCTTTTTCAGGTTAAAAGCCTCATTTTTCTGCACCAATATCTCAATTTTAGGGCACAAACCTCCTTTTTCAGGTTAAAAGCCTCATTTTTCTGCACCAATATCTCAATTTTAGGGCACAAACCTCCGTTTTCAGATTAAAAGCCTCATTTTCCTACTCCAAGCTCTCAATTTTAGGGCACAAACCCCCATTTTACCTCTCAAAGATTAATTTTTGGCATCCAAAGTTTTGATTCTACAGGTAACAACCTCCCTTTTATGCAGCAGTGCCTCGTTTCCAGGGCCCTACCTCTCCTTTTTTACAGCACAAACCCTATCATGGGGGCTAAACCCACGCTTTTGGGGTGAAAAACCTCATTTTTCTTCACCAATATCTCAATTTTAGGGCACAAACTTCCTTTTTCAGATTAAAAGCCTCATTTTCCTACTCCAAGCTCTCAATTTTAGGGACAAGCTCTCAATTTTTGGGTGAAAAGCCTCATTTTTCTTCACCAATATCTCAATTTTAGGGCACAAACCTCCTTTTTCAGATTAAAAGCCTCATTTTTCTGCACCAAGCTCTCAATTTTAGGGACAAGCACTCAATTTTCAGATTAAAAGCCTCATTTTTCTTCACCAATATCTCAATTTTAGGGCACAAACCTCCGTTTTCAGATTAAAAGCCTCATTTTCCTACTCCAAGCTCTCAATTTTAGGGCACAAACCCCCATTTTACCTCTCAAAGATTAATTTTTGGCATCCAAAGTTTTGATTCTACAGGTAACAACCTCCCTTTTATGCAGCAGTGCCTCGTTTCCAGGGCCCTACCTCTCCTTTTTTACAGCACAAACCCTATCATGGGGGCTAAACCCGCGTTTTTGGGGTGAAAAGCCTCATTTTTCTGCACCAAGCTCTCAATTTCGGGCACAAAATGCCTTTTTCGGGTGAAAAAGCCTCATTTTTCTGCACAGAGCTCTCAATTTTCTGCACCAAACCCACCTTTTTCACCTGAAAAGCCTCATTTTTCGGAAACACTCTCTCAATTTTACGGTAAAACCCGCCTTTTTCACCTGAAAAGCCTCATTTTCCTACAACAAGCTCTCAATTTTAGGGTAAAACCCACCTTTTTCGGGTAAAAAAGCCTCATTTTCCTACAACAAGCTCTCAATTTTAGGGTAAAACCTGCCTTTTTCGGGTAAAAAAGCCTCATTTTCCTACAACAAGCTCGCAATTTTAGGGCACAAAATGCCCTTTTCACCAGAAAAGCCTCATTTTTCTGCACCAAGCTCTCAATTTTAGCACCAAACCCACCTTTTTCACCTGAAAAGCCTCATTTTTCTGCACCAATATTTCAATGTTATGGACAAGCTCTCCTTTTTTTGGTGAAAAGCCTCATTTTTCTGCACCAAGCTCTCAATTTTAGGGACAAGCTCTCAATTTTCAGATTAAAAGCCTCATTTTTCTTCACCAATATCTCAATTTATGGCACAAACCTCCTTTTTAAGATTAAAAGCCTCATTTTCCTACTCCAAGCTCCCAATTTTAGGGACAAGCTCTCAATTTTTGGGTGAAAAACCTCATTTTTCTTCACCAATATCTCAATTTTAGGGCACAAACCTCCTTTTTCAGATTAAAAGCCTCATTTTTCTGCACCAATATCTCAATTTTAGGGCACAAACCTCCTTTTTCAGGTTAAAAGCCTCATTTTTCTGCACCAATATCTCAATTTTAGGGCACAAACCTCCGTTTTCAGATTAAAAGCCTCATTTTCCTACTCCAAGCTCTCAATTTTAGGGCACAAACCCCCATTTTACCTCTCAAAGATTAATTTTTGGCATCCAAAGTTTTGATTCTACAGGTAACAACCTCCCTTTTATGCAGCAGTGCCTCGTTTCCAGGGCCCTACCTCTCCTTTTTTACAGCACAAACCCTATCATGGGGGCTAAACCCGCGTTTTTGGGGTGAAAAGCCTCATTTTTCTGCACCAAGCTCTCAATTTCGGGCACAAAATGCCTTTTTCGGGTGAAAAAGCCTCATTTTTCTGCACAGAGCTCTCAATTTTCTGCACCAAACCCACCTTTTTCACCTGAAAAGCCTCATTTTTCGGAAACACTCTCTCAATTTTACGGTAAAACCCGCCTTTTTCACCTGAAAAGCCTCATTTTCCTACAACAAGCTCTCAATTTTAGGGTAAAACCCGCCTTTTTCGGGTAAAAAAGCCTCATTTTCCTACAACAAGCTCTCAATTTTAGGGTAAAACCTGCCTTTTTCGGGTAAAAAAGCCTCATTTTCCTACAACAAGCTCGCAATTTTAGGGCACAAAATGCCCTTTTCACCAGAAAAGCCTCATTTTTCTGCACCAAGCTCTCAATTTTAGCACCAAACCCACCTTTTTCACCTGAAAAGCCTCATTTTTCTGCACCAATATTTCAATGTTATGGACAAGCTCTCCTTTTTTGGGTGAAAAGCCTCATTTTTCTGCACCAAGCTCTCAATTTTAGGGACAAGCTCTCAATTTTCAGATTAAAAGCCTCATTTTTCTTCACCAATATCTCAATTTATGGCACAAACCTCCTTTTTAAGATTAAAAGCCTCATTTTCCTACTCCAAGCTCCCAATTTTAGGGACAAGCTCTCAATTTTTGGGTGAAAAACCTCATTTTTCTTCACCAATATCTCAATTTTAGGGCACAAACCTCCTTTTTCAGGTTAAAAGCCTCATTTTTCTGCACCAATATCTCAATTTTAGGGCACAAACCTCCTTTTTCAGGTTAAAAGCCTCATTTTTCTGCACCAATATCTCAATTTTAGGGCACAAACCTCCGTTTTCAGATTAAAAGCCTCATTTTCCTACTCCAAGCTCTCAATTTTAGGGCACAAACCCCCATTTTACCTCTCAAAGATTAATTTTTGGCATCCAAAGTTTTGATTCTACAGGTAACAACCTCCCTTTTATGCAGCAGTGCCTCGTTTCCAGGGCCCTACCTCTCCTTTTTTACAGCACAAACCCTATCATGGGGGCTAAACCCACGCTTTTGGGGTGAAAAACCTCATTTTTCTTCACCAATATCTCAATTTTAGGGCACAAACTTCCTTTTTCAGATTAAAAGCCTCATTTTCCTACTCCAAGCTCTCAATTTTAGGGACAAGCTCTCAATTTTTGGGTGAAAAGCCTCATTTTTCTTCACCAATATCTCAATTTTAGGGCACAAACCTCCTTTTTCAGATTAAAAGCCTCATTTTTCTGCACCAAGCTCTCAATTTTAGGGACAAGCACTCAATTTTCAGATTAAAAGCCTCATTTTTCTTCACCAATATCTCAATTTTAGGGCACAAACCTCCGTTTTCAGATTAAAAGCCTCATTTTCCTACTCCAAGCTCTCAATTTTAGGGCACAAACCCCCATTTTACCTCTCAAAGATTAATTTTTGGCATCCAAAGTTTTGATTCTACAGGTAACAACCTCCCTTTTATGCAGCAGTGCCTCGTTTCCAGGGCCCTACCTCTCCTTTTTTACAGCACAAACCCTATCATGGGGGCTAAACCCGCGTTTTTGGGGTGAAAAGCCTCATTTTTCTGCACCAAGCTCTCAATTTCGGGCACAAAATGCCTTTTTCGGGTGAAAAAGCCTCATTTTTCTGCACAGAGCTCTCAATTTTCTGCACCAAACCCACCTTTTTCACCTGAAAAGCCTCATTTTTCGGAAACACTCTCTCAATTTTACGGTAAAACCCGCCTTTTTCACCTGAAAAGCCTCATTTTCCTACAACAAGCTCTCAATTTTAGGGTAAAACCCGCCTTTTTCGGGTAAAAAAGCCTCATTTTCCTACAACAAGCTCTCAATTTTAGGGTAAAACCTGCCTTTTTCGGGTAAAAAAGCCTCATTTTCCTACAACAAGCTCGCAATTTTAGGGCACAAAATGCCCTTTTCACCAGAAAAGCCTCATTTTTCTGCACCAAGCTCTCAATTTTAGCACCAAACCCACCTTTTTCACCTGAAAAGCCTCATTTTTCTGCACCAATATTTCAATGTTATGGACAAGCTCTCCTTTTTTGGGTGAAAAGCCTCATTTTTCTGCACCAAGCTCTCAATTTTAGGGACAAGCTCTCAATTTTCAGATTAAAAGCCTCATTTTTCTTCACCAATATCTCAATTTATGGCACAAACCTCCTTTTTCAGATTAAAAGCCTCATTTTCCTACTCCAAGCTCCCAATTTTAGGGACAAGCTCTCAATTTTTGGGTGAAAAGCCTCATTTTTCTTCACCAATATCTCAATTTTAGGGCACAAACCTCCTTTTTCAGGTTAAAAGCCTCATTTTTCTGCACCAATATCTCAATTTTAGGGCACAAACCTCCTTTTTCAGATTAAAAGCCTCATTTTCCTACTCCAAGCTCTCAATTTTAGGGCACAAACCCCCATTTTACCTCTCAAAGATTAATTTTTGGCATCCAAAGTTTTGATTCTACAGGTAACAACCTCCCTTTTATGCAGCAGTGCCTCGTTTCCTGGGCCCTAACTCTACTTTTATACAGCACAAACCCTATCATGGGGGCTAAACCCACGCTTTTGGGGTGAAAAACCTCATTTTTCTGTACCAAGCTCTCAATTTTAGGGCGGAAACAACCTTTTTCTGCTCAAAAGCCTCATTTTTCTGCAACAAGCTCTCAATTTTAGGGTAAAACCCACCTTTTTTGGGTGGAAAAGCCTCATTTTTCTGCACCAATATCTCAATTTTAGGGCACAAACCTCCTTTTTCAGATTAAAAGCCTCATTTTCCTACTCCAAGCTCTCAATTTTAGGGCACAAACCGTCTTTTTCACACGTAAAGCCTCATTTTTCTGCAACAAGCTCTCAATTTTAGCACCAAACCCACCTTTTTCACCTAAAAAGCCTCATTTTTCTGCACCAATATTTCAATGTTATGGACAAGCTCCCTTTTTTGGGTGAAAAGCCTCATTTTTCTGCACCAATATCTCAATTTTAGGGCACAAACCTCCGTTTTCAGATTAAAAGCCTCATTTTCCTACTCCAAGCTCTCAATTTTAGGGACAATCTCTCAATTTTTGGGTGAAAAGCCTCATTTTTCTGCACCAAGCTCTCAATTTTAGGGACAAGCTCTCAATTTTTGGGTGAAAAGCCTCATTTTTCTTCACCAATATCTCAATTTTAGGGCACAAACCTCCTTTTTCAGATTAAAAGCCTCATTTTCCTACTCCAAGCTCTCAATTTTAGGGACAAGCTCTCAATTTTTGGGTGAAAAGCCTCATTTTTCTTCACCAATATCTCAATTTTAGGGCACAAACCTCCTTTTTCAGATTAAAAGCCTCATTTTCCTACTCCAAGCTCTCAATTTTAGGGCACAAACCCCCATTTTACCTCTCAAAGATTAATTTTTGGCATCCAAAGTTTTGATTCTACAGGTAACAACCTCCCTTTTATGCAGCAGTGCCTCGTTTCCAGGGC
Source organism: Strix uralensis (assembly GCF_047716275.1). Classification (NCBI taxonomy): domain Eukaryota; kingdom Metazoa; phylum Chordata; class Aves; order Strigiformes; family Strigidae; genus Strix; species Strix uralensis. Next base: position 9,078,264 of record NC_133972.1, on the reverse strand, counting down.
CCTACCTCTCCTTTTTTACAGCACAAACCCTATCATGGGGGCTAAACCCGCGTTTTTGGGGTGAAAAGCCTCATTTTTCTGCACCAAGCTCTCAATTTCGGGCACAAAATGCCTTTTTCGGGTGAAAAAGCCTCATTTTTCTGCACAGAGCTCTCAATTTTCTGCACCAAACCCACCTTTTTCACCTGAAAAGCCTCATTTTTCGGAAACACTCTCTCAATTTTACGGTAAAACCCGCCTTTTTCACCTGAAAAGCCTCATTTTCCTACAACAAGCTCTCAATTTTAGGGTAAAACCCGCCTTTTTCGGGTAAAAAAGCCTCATTTTCCTACAACAAGCTCTCAATTTTAGGGTAAAACCTGCCTTTTTCGGGTAAAAAAGCCTCATTTTCCTACAACAAGCTCGCAATTTTAGGGCACAAAATGCCCTTTTCACCAGAAAAGCCTCATTTTTCTGCACCAAGCTCTCAATTTTAGCACCAAACCCACCTTTTTCACCTGAAAAGCCTCATTTTTCTGCACCAATATTTCAATGTTATGGACAAGCTCTCCTTTTTTGGGTGAAAAGCCTCATTTTTCTGCACCAAGCTCTCAATTTTAGGGACAAGCTCTCAATTTTCAGATTAAAAGCCTCATTTTTCCTCACCAATATCTCAATTTATGGCACAAACCTCCTTTTTAAGATTAAAAGCCTCATTTTCCTACTCCAAGCTCCCAATTTTAGGGACAAGCTCTCAATTTTTGGGTGAAAAGCCTCATTTTTCTTCACCAATATCTCAATTTTAGGGCACAAACCTCCTTTTTCAGGTTAAAAGCCTCATTTTTCTGCACCAATATCTCAATTTTAGGGCACAAACCTCCTTTTTCAGATTAAAAGCCTCATTTTCCTACTCCAAGCTCTCAATTTTAGGGCACAAACCCCCATTTTACCTCTCAAAGATTAATTTTTGGCATCCAAAGTTTTGATTCTACAGGTAACAACCTCCCTTTTATGCAGCAGTGCCTCGTTTCCAGGGCCCTACCTCTCCTTTTTTACAGCACAAACCCTATCATGGGGGCTAAACCCGCGTTTTTGGGGTGAAAAGCCTCATTTTTCTGCACCAAGCTCTCAATTTCGGGCACAAAATGCCTTTTTCGGGTGAAAAAGCCTCATTTTTCTGCACAGAGCTCTCAATTTTCTGCACCAAACCCACCTTTTTCACCTGAAAAGCCTCATTTTTCGGAAACACTCTCTCAATTTTACGGTAAAACCCGCCTTTTTCACCTGAAAAGCCTCATTTTCCTACAACAAGCTCTCAATTTTAGGGTAAAACCCGCCTTTTTCGGGTAAAAAAGCCTCATTTTCCTACAACAAGCTCTCAATTTTAGGGTAAAACCTGCCTTTTTCGGGTAAAAAAGCCTCATTTTCCTACAACAAGCTCGCAATTTTAGGGCACAAAATGCCCTTTTCACCAGAAAAGCCTCATTTTTCTGCACCAAGCTCTCAATTTTAGCACCAAACCCACCTTTTTCACCTGAAAAGCCTCATTTTTCTGCACCAATATTTCAATGTTATGGACAAGCTCTCCTTTTTTGGGTGAAAAGCCTCATTTTTCTGCACAAGCTCTCAATTTTAGGGACAAGCTCTCAATTTTCAGATTAAAAGCCTCATTTTTCTTCACCAATATCTCAATTTATGGCACAAACCTCCTTTTTAAGATTAAAAGCCTCATTTTCCTACTCCAAGCTCCCAATTTTAGGGACAAGCTCTCAATTTTTGGGTGAAAAGCCTCATTTTTCTTCACCAATATCTCAATTTTAGGGCACAAACCTCCTTTTTCAGGTTAAAAGCCTCATTTTTCTGCACCAAGCTCTCAATTTCGGGCACAAAATGCCTTTTTCGGGTGAAAAAGCCTCATTTTTCTGCACAGAGCTCTCAATTTTCTGCACCAAACCCACCTTTTTCACCTGAAAAGCCTCATTTTTCGGAAACACTCTCTCAATTTTACGGTAAAACCCGCCTTTTTCACCTGAAAAGCCTCATTTTCCTACAACAAGCTCTCAATTTTAGGGTAAAACCCGCCTTTTTCGGGTAAAAAAGCCTCATTTTCCTACAACAAGCTCTCAATTTTAGGGTAAAACCTGCCTTTTTCGGGTAAAAAAGCCTCATTTTCCTACAACAAGCTCGCAATTTTAGGGCACAAAATGCCCTTTTCACCAGAAAAGCCTCATTTTTCTGCACCAAGCTCTCAATTTTAGCACCAAACCCACCTTTTTCACCTGAAAAGCCTCATTTTTCTGCACCAATATTTCAATGTTATGGACAAGCTCTCCTTTTTTGGTTGAAAAGCCTCATTTTTCTGCACCAAGCTCTCAATTTTAGGGACAAGCTCTCAATTTTCAGATTAAAAGCCTCATTTTTCTTCACCAATATCTCAATTTATGGCACAAACCTCCTTTTTCAGATTAAAAGCCTCATTTTCCTACTCCAAGCTCCCAATTTTAGGGACAAGCTCTCAATTTTTGGGTGAAAAGCCTCATTTTTCTTCACCAATATCTCAATTTTAGGGCACAAACCTCCTTTTTCAGGTTAAAAGCCTCATTTTTCTGCACCAATATCTCAATTTTAGGGCACAAACCTCCTTTTTCAGATTAAAAGCCTCATTTTCCTACTCCAAGCTCTCAATTTTAGGGCACAAACCCCCATTTTACCTCTCAAAGATTAATTTTTGGCATCCAAAGTTTTGATTCTACAGGTAACAACCTCCCTTTTATGCAGCAGTGCCTCGTTTCCAGGGCCCTACCTCTCCTTTTTTACAGCACAAACCCTATCATGGGGGCTAAACCCGCGTTTTTGGGGTGAAAAGCCTCATTTTTCTGCACCAAGCTCTCAATTTCGGGCACAAAATGCCTTTTTCGGGTGAAAAAGCCTCATTTTTCTGCACAGAGCTCTCAATTTTCTGCACCAAACCCACCTTTTTCACCTGAAAAGCCTCATTTTTCGGAAACACTCTCTCAATTTTACGGTAAAACCCGCCTTTTTCACCTGAAAAGCCTCATTTTCCTACAACAAGCTCTCAATTTTAGGGTAAAACCCGCCTTTTTCGGGTAAAAAAGCCTCATTTTCCTACAACAAGCTCTCAATTTTAGGGTAAAACCTGCCTTTTTCGGGTAAAAAAGCCTCATTTTCCTACAACAAGCTCGCAATTTTAGGGCACAAAATGCCCTTTTCACCAGAAAAGCCTCATTTTTCTGCACCAAGCTCTCAATTTTAGCACCAAACCCACCTTTTTCACCTTAAAAGCCTCATTTTTCTGCACCAATATTTCAATGTTATGGACAAGCTCTCCTTTTTTGGGTGAAAAGCCTCATTTTTCTGCACCAAGCTCTCAATTTTAGGGACAAGCTCTCAATTTTCAGATTAAAAGCCTCATTTTTCTTCACCAATATCTCAATTTATGGCACAAACCTCCTTTTTCAGATTAAAAGCCTCATTTTCCTACTCCAAGCTCCCAATTTTAGGGACAAGCTCTCAATTTTTGGGTGAAAAGCCTCATTTTTCTTCACCAATATCTCAATTTTAGGGCACAAACCTCCTTTTTCAGGTTAAAAGCCTCATTTTTCTGCACCAAGCTCTCAATTTTAGGGACAAGCACTCAATTTTCAGATTAAAAGCCTCATTTTTCTTCACCAATATCTCAATTTTAGGGCACAAACCTCCTTTTTCAGATTAAAAGCCTCATTTTCCTACTCCAAGCTCTCAATTTTAGGGCACAAACCCCCATTTTACCTCTCAAAGATTAATTTTTGGCATCCAAAGTTTTGATTCTACAGGTAACAACCTCCCTTTTATGCAGCAGTGCCTCGTTTCCAGGGCCCTACCTCTCCTTTTTTACAGCACAAACCCTATCATGGGGGCTAAACCCGCGTTTTTGGGGTGAAAAGCCTCATTTTTCTGCACCAAGCTCTCAATTTCGGGCACAAAATGCCTTTTTCGGGTGAAAAAGCCTCATTTTTCTGCACAGAGCTCTCAATTTTCTGCACCAAACCCACCTTTTTCACCTGAAAAGCCTCATTTTTCGGAAACACTCTCTCAATTTTACGGTAAAACCCGCCTTTTTCACCTGAAAAGCCTCATTTTCCTACAACAAGCTCTCAATTTTAGGGTAAAACCCGCCTTTTTCGGGTAAAAAAGCCTCATTTTCCTACAACAAGCTCTCAATTTTAGGGTAAAACCTGCCTTTTTCGGGTAAAAAAGCCTCATTTTCCTACAACAAGCTCGCAATTTTAGGGCACAAAATGCCCTTTTCACCAGAAAAGCCTCATTTTTCTGCACCAAGCTCTCAATTTTAGCACCAAACCCACCTTTTTCACCTGAAAAGCCTCATTTTTCTGCACCAATATTTCAATGTTATGGACAAGCTCTCCTTTTTTGGGTGAAAAGCCTCATTTTTCTGCACCAAGCTCTCAATTTTAGGGACAAGCTCTCAATTTTCAGATTAAAAGCCTCATTTTTCTTCACCAATATCTCAATTTATGGCACAAACCTCCTTTTTAAGATTAAAAGCCTCATTTTCCTACTCCAAGCTCCCAATTTTAGGGACAAGCTCTCAATTTTTGGGTGAAAAGCCTCATTTTTCTTCACCAATATCTCAATTTTAGGGCACAAACCTCCTTTTTCAGGTTAAAAGCCTCATTTTTCTGCACCAATATCTCAATTTTAGGGCACAAACCTCCTTTTTCAGATTAAAAGCCTCATTTTCCTACTCCAAGCTCTCAATTTTAGGGCACAAACCCCCATTTTACCTCTCAAAGATTAATTTTTGGCATCCAAAGTTTTGATTCTACAGGTAACAACCTCCCTTTTATGCAGCAGTGCCTCGTTTCCAGGGCCCTACCTCTCCTTTTTTACAGCACAAACCCTATCATGGGGGCTAAACCCGCGTTTTTGGGGTGAAAAGCCTCATTTTTCTGCACCAAGCTCTCAATTTCGGGCACAAAATGCCTTTTTCGGGTGAAAAAGCCTCATTTTTCTGCACAGAGCTCTCAATTTTCTGCACCAAACCCACCTTTTTCACCTGAAAAGCCTCATTTTTCGGAAACACTCTCTCAATTTTACGGTAAAACCCGCCTTTTTCACCTGAAAAGCCTCATTTTCCTACAACAAGCTCTCAATTTTAGGGTAAAACCCGCCTTTTTCGGGTAAAAAAGCCTCATTTTCCTACAACAAGCTCTCAATTTTAGGGTAAAACCTGCCTTTTTCGGGTAAAAAAGCCTCATTTTCCTACAACAAGCTCGCAATTTTAGGGCACAAAATGCCCTTTTCACCAGAAAAGCCTCATTTTTCTGCACCAAGCTCTCAATTTTAGCACCAAACCCACCTTTTTCACCTGAAAAGCCTCATTTTTCTGCACCAATATTTCAATGTTATGGACAAGCTCTCCTTTTTTGGGTGAAAAGCCTCATTTTTCTGCACAAGCTCTCAATTTTAGGGACAAGCTCTCAATTTTCAGATTAAAAGCCTCATTTTTCTTCACCAATATCTCAATTTATGGCACAAACCTCCTTTTTAAGATTAAAAGCCTCATTTTCCTACTCCAAGCTCCCAATTTTAGGGACAAGCTCTCAATTTTTGGGTGAAAAGCCTCATTTTTCTTCACCAATATCTCAATTTTAGGGCACAAACCTCCTTTTTCAGGTTAAAAGCCTCATTTTTCTGCACCAAGCTCTCAATTTCGGGCACAAAATGCCTTTTTCGGGTGAAAAAGCCTCATTTTTCTGCACAGAGCTCTCAATTTTCTGCACCAAACCCACCTTTTTCACCTGAAAAGCCTCATTTTTCGGAAACACTCTCTCAATTTTACGGTAAAACCCGCCTTTTTCACCTGAAAAGCCTCATTTTCCTACAACAAGCTCTCAATTTTAGGGTAAAACCCGCCTTTTTCGGGTAAAAAAGCCTCATTTTCCTACAACAAGCTCTCAATTTTAGGGTAAAACCTGCCTTTTTCGGGTAAAAAAGCCTCATTTTCCTACAACAAGCTCGCAATTTTAGGGCACAAAATGCCCTTTTCACCAGAAAAGCCTCATTTTTCTGCACCAAGCTCTCAATTTTAGCACCAAACCCACCTTTTTCACCTGAAAAGCCTCATTTTTCTGCACCAATATTTCAATGTTATGGACAAGCTCTCCTTTTTTGGTTGAAAAGCCTCATTTTTCTGCACCAAGCTCTCAATTTTAGGGACAAGCTCTCAATTTTCAGATTAAAAGCCTCATTTTTCTTCACCAATATCTCAATTTATGGCACAAACCTCCTTTTTCAGATTAAAAGCCTCATTTTCCTACTCCAAGCTCCCAATTTTAGGGACAAGCTCTCAATTTTTGGGTGAAAAGCCTCATTTTTCTTCACCAATATCTCAATTTTAGGGCACAAACCTCCTTTTTCAGGTTAAAAGCCTCATTTTTCTGCACCAATATCTCAATTTTAGGGCACAAACCTCCTTTTTCAGATTAAAAGCCTCATTTTCCTACTCCAAGCTCTCAATTTTAGGGCACAAACCCCCATTTTACCTCTCAAAGATTAATTTTTGGCATCCAAAGTTTTGATTCTACAGGTAACAACCTCCCTTTTATGCAGCAGTGCCTCGTTTCCAGGGCCCTACCTCTCCTTTTTTACAGCACAAACCCTATCATGGGGGCTAAACCCGCGTTTTTGGGGTGAAAAGCCTCATTTTTCTGCACCAAGCTCTCAATTTCGGGCACAAAATGCCTTTTTCGGGTGAAAAAGCCTCATTTTTCTGCACAGAGCTCTCAATTTTCTGCACCAAACCCACCTTTTTCACCTGAAAAGCCTCATTTTTCGGAAACACTCTCTCAATTTTACGGTAAAACCCGCCTTTTTCACCTGAAAAGCCTCATTTTCCTACAACAAGCTCTCAATTTTAGGGTAAAACCCGCCTTTTTCGGGTAAAAAAGCCTCATTTTCCTACAACAAGCTCTCAATTTTAGGGTAAAACCTGCCTTTTTCGGGTAAAAAAGCCTCATTTTCCTACAACAAGCTCGCAATTTTAGGGCACAAAATGCCCTTTTCACCAGAAAAGCCTCATTTTTCTGCACCAAGCTCTCAATTTTAGCACCAAACCCACCTTTTTCACCTTAAAAGCCTCATTTTTCTGCACCAATATTTCAATGTTATGGACAAGCTCTCCTTTTTTGGGTGAAAAGCCTCATTTTTCTGCACCAAGCTCTCAATTTTAGGGACAAGCACTCAATTTTCAGATTAAAAGCCTCATTTTTCTTCACCAATATCTCAATTTATGGCACAAACCTCCTTTTTCAGATTAAAAGCCTCATTTTCCTACTCCAAGCTCTCAATTTTAGGGCACAAACCCCCATTTTACCTCTCAAAGATTAATTTTTGGCATCCAAAGTTTTGATTCTACAGGTAACAACCTCCCTTTTATGCAGCAGTGCCTCGTTTCCAGGGCCCTACCTCTCCTTTTTTACAGCACAAACCCTATCATGGGGGCTAAACCCACGCTTTTGGGGTGAAAAACCTCATTTTTCTTCACCAATATCTCAATTTTAGGGCACAAACTTCCTTTTTCAGATTAAAAGCCTCATTTTCCTACTCCAAGCTCTCAATTTTAGGGACAAGCTCTCAATTTTTGGGTGAAAAGCCTCATTTTTCTTCACCAATATCTCAATTTTAGGGCACAAACCTCCTTTTTCAGATTAAAAGCCTCATTTTTCTGCACCAAGCTCTCAATTTTAGGGACAAGCACTCAATTTTCACATTAAAAGCCTCATTTTTCTTCACCAATATCTCAATTTTAGGGCACAAACCTCCGTTTTCAGATTAAAAGCCTCATTTTCCTACTCCAAGCTCTCAATTTTAGGGCACAAACCCCCATTTTACCTCTCAAAGATTAATTTTTGGCATCCAAAGTTTTGATTCTACAGGTAACAACCTCCCTTTTATGCAGCAGTGCCTCGTTTCCAGGGCCCTACCTCTCCTTTTTTACAGCACAAACCCTATCATGGGGGCTAAACCCGCGTTTTTGGGGTGAAAAGCCTCATTTTTCTGCACCAAGCTCTCAATTTCGGGCACAAAATGCCTTTTTCGGGTGAAAAAGCCTCATTTTTCTGCACAGAGCTCTCAATTTTCTGCACCAAACCCACCTTTTTCACCTGAAAAGCCTCATTTTTCGGAAACACTCTCTCAATTTTACGGTAAAACCCGCCTTTTTCACCTGAAAAGCCTCATTTTCCTACAACAAGCTCTCAATTTTAGGGTAAAACCCGCCTTTTTCGGGTAAAAAAGCCTCATTTTCCTACAACAAGCTCTCAATTTTAGGGTAAAACCTGCCTTTTTCGGGTAAAAAAGCCTCATTTTCCTACAACAAGCTCGCAATTTTAGGGCACAAAATGCCCTTTTCACCAGAAAAGCCTCATTTTTCTGCACCAAGCTCTCAATTTTAGGGTAAAACCTGCCTTTTTCACCTGAAAAGCCTCATTTTTCTGCACCAATATTTCAATGTTATGGACAAGCTCTCCTTTTTTGGGTGAAAAGCCTCATTTTTCTGCACAAGCTCTCAATTTTAGGGACAAGCTCTCAATTTTCAGATTAAAAGCCTCATTTTTCTTCACCAATATCTCAATTTATGGCACAAACCTCCTTTTTAAGATTAAAAGCCTCATTTTCCTACTCCAAGCTCCCAATTTTAGGGACAAGCTCTCAATTTTTGGGTGAAAAGCCTCATTTTTCTTCACCAATATCTCAATTTTAGGGCACAAACCTCCTTTTTCAGGTTAAAAGCCTCATTTTTCTGCACCAATATCTCAATTTTAGGGCACAAACCTCCTTTTTCAGATTAAAAGCCTCATTTTCCTACTCCAAGCTCTCAATTTTAGGGCACAAACCCCCATTTTACCTCTCAAAGATTAATTTTTGGCATCCAAAGTTTTGATTCTACAGGTAACAACCTCCCTTTTATGCAGCAGTGCCTCGTTTCCTGGGCCCTAACTCTACTTTTATACAGCACAAACCCTATCATGGGGGCTAAACCCACGCTTTTGGGGTGAAAAACCTCATTTTTCTGTACCAAGCTCTCAATTTTAGGGCGGAAACAACCTTTTTCTGCTGAAAAGCCTCATTTTTCTGCAACAAGCTCTCAATTTTAGGGTAAAACCCACCTTTTTTGGGTGGAAAAGCCTCATTTTTCTGCACCAATATCTCAATTTTAGGGCACAAACCTCCGTTTTCAGATTAAAAGCCTCATTTTCCTACTCCAAGCTCTCAATTTTAGGGACAATCTCTCAATTTTTGGGTGAAAAGCCTCATTTTTCTGCACCAAGCTCTCAATTTTAGGGACAAGCTCTCAATTTTTGGGTGAAAAGCCTCATTTTTCTTCACCAATATCTCAATTTTAGGGCACAAACTTCCTTTTTCAGATTAAAAGCCTCATTTTCCTACTCCAAGCTCTCAATTTTAGGGACAAGCTCTCAATTTTTGGGTGAAAAGCCTCATTTTTCTTCACCAATATCTCAATTTTAGGGCACAAACCTCCTTTTTCAGATTAAAAGCCTCATTTTCCTACTCCAAGCTCTCAATTTTAGGGCACAAACCCCCATTTTACCTCTCAAAGATTAATTTTTGGCATCCAAAGTTTTGATTCTACAGGTAACAACCTCCCTTTTATGCAGCAGTGCCTCGTTTCCAGGGCCCTACCTCTCCTTTTTTACAGCACAAACCCTATCATGGGGGCTAAACCCGCGTTTTTGGGGTGAAAAGCCTCATTTTTCTGCACCAAGCTCTCAATTTCGGGCACAAAATGCCTTTTTCGGGTGAAAAAGCCTCATTTTTCTGCACAGAGCTCTCAATTTTCTGCACCAAACCCACCTTTTTCACCTGAAAAGCCTCATTTTTCGGAAACACTCTCTCAATTTTACGGTAAAACCCGCCTTTTTCACCTGAAAAGCCTCATTTTCCTACAACAAGCTCTCAATTTTAGGGTAAAACCCGCCTTTTTCGGGTAAAAAAGCCTCATTTTCCTACAACAAGCTCTCAATTTTAGGGTAAAACCTGCCTTTTTCGGGTAAAAAAGCCTCATTTTCCTACAACAAGCTCGCAATTTTAGGGCACAAAATGCCCTTTTCACCAGAAAAGCCTCATTTTTCTGCACCAAGCTCTCAATTTTAGCACCAAACCCACCTTTTTCACCTGAAAAGCCTCATTTTTCTGCACCAATATTTCAATGTTATGGACAAGCTCTCCTTTTTTGGGTGAAAAGCCTCATTTTTCTGCACCAAGCTCTCAATTTTAGGGACAAGCTCTCAATTTTCAGATTAAAAGCCTCATTTTTCTTCACCAATATCTCAATTTATGGCACAAACCTCCTTTTTCAGATTAAAAGCCTCATTTTCCTACTCCAAGCTCCCAATTTTAGGGACAAGCTCTCAATTTTTGGGTGAAAAGCCTCATTTTTCTTCACCAATATCTCAATTTTAGGGCACAAACCTCCTTTTTCAGGTTAAAAGCCTCATTTTTCTGCACCAATATCTCAATTTTAGGGCACAAACCTCCTTTTTCAGATTAAAAGCCTCATTTTCCTACTCCAAGCTCTCAATTTTAGGGCACAAACCCCCATTTTACCTCTCAAAGATTAATTTTTGGCATCCAAAGTTTTGATTCTACAGGTAACAACCTCCCTTTTATGCAGCAGTGCCTCGTTTCCAGGGCCCTACCTCTCCTTTTTTACAGCACAAACCCTATCATGGGGGCTAAACCCGCGTTTTTGGGGTGAAAAGCCTCATTTTTCTGCACCAAGCTCTCAATTTCGGGCACAAAATGCCTTTTTCGGGTGAAAAAGCCTCATTTTTCTGCACAGAGCTCTCAATTTTCTGCACCAAACCCACCTTTTTCACCTGAAAAGCCTCATTTTTCGGAAACACTCTCTCAATTTTACGGTAAAACCCGCCTTTTTCACCTGAAAAGCCTCATTTTCCTACAACAAGCTCTCAATTTTAGGGTAAAACCCGCCTTTTTCGGGTAAAAAAGCCTCATTTTCCTACAACAAGCTCTCAATTTTAGGGTAAAACCTGCCTTTTTCGGGTAAAAAAGCCTCATTTTCCTACAACAAGCTCGCAATTTTAGGGCACAAAATGCCCTTTTCACCAGAAAAGCCTCATTTTTCTGCACCAAACTCTCAATTTTAGGGTAAAACCTGCCTTTTTCACCTGAAAAGCCTCATTTTTCTGCACCAATATTTCAATGTTATGGACAAGCTCTCCTTTTTTGGGTGAAAAGCCTCATTTTTCTGCACCAAGCTCTCAATTTTAGGGACAAGCTCTCAATTTTCAGATTAAAAGCCTCATTTTTCTTCACCAATATCTCAATTTATGGCACAAACCTCCTTTTTCAGATTAAAAGCCTCATTTTCCTACTCCAAGCTCCCAATTTTAGGGACAAGCTCTCAATTTTTGGGTGAAAAGCCTCATTTTTCTTCACCAATATCTCAATTTTAGGGCACAAACCTCCTTTTTCAGGTTAAAAGCCTCATTTTTCTGCACCAATATCTCAATTTTAGGGCACAAACCTCCGTTTTCAGATTAAAAGCCTCATTTTCCTACTCCAAGCTCTCAATTTTAGGGCACAAACCCCCATTTTACCTCTCAAAGATTAATTTTTGGCATCCAAAGTTTTGATTCTACAGGTAACAACCTCCCTTTTATGCAGCAGTGCCTCGTTTCCAGGGCCCTACCTCTCCTTTTTTACAGCACAAACCCTATCATGGGGGCTAAACCCGCGTTTTTGGGGTGAAAAGCCTCATTTTTCTGCACCAAGCTCTCAATTTCGGGCACAAAATGCCTTTTTCGGGTGAAAAAGCCTCATTTTTCTGCACAGAGCTCTCAATTTTCTGCACCAAACCCACCTTTTTCACCTGAAAAGCCTCATTTTTCGGAAACACTCTCTCAATTTTACGGTAAAACCCGCCTTTTTCACCTGAAAAGCCTCATTTTCCTACAACAAGCTCTCAATTTTAGGGTAAAACCCGCCTTTTTCGGGTAAAAAAGCCTCATTTTCCTACAACAAGCTCTCAATTTTAGGGTAAAACCTGCCTTTTTCGGGTAAAAAAGCCTCATTTTCCTACAACAAGCTCGCAATTTTAGGGCACAAAATGCCCTTTTCACCAGAAAAGCCTCATTTTTCTGCACCAAGCTCTCAATTTTAGCACCAAACCCACCTTTTTCACCTGAAAAGCCTCATTTTTCTGCACCAATATTTCAATGTTATGGACAAGCTCTCCTTTTTTGGGTGAAAAGCCTCATTTTTCTGCACCAAGCTCTCAATTTTAGGGACAAGCTCTCAATTTTCAGATTAAAAGCCTCATTTTTCTTCACCAATATCTCAATTTATGGCACAAACCTCCTTTTTCAGATTAAAAGCCTCATTTTCCTACTCCAAGCTCCCAATTTTAGGGACAAGCTCTCAATTTTTGGGTGAAAAGCCTCATTTTTCTTCACCAATATCTCAATTTTAGGGCACAAACCTCCTTTTTCAGGTTAAAAGCCTCATTTTTCTGCACCAATATCTCAATTTTAGGGCACAAACCTCCTTTTTCAGATTAAAAGCCTCATTTTCCTACTCCAAGCTCTCAATTTTAGGGCACAAACCCCCATTTTACCTCTCAAAGATTAATTTTTGGCATCCAAAGTTTTGATTCTACAGGTAACAACCTCCCTTTTATGCAGCAGTGCCTCGTTTCCAGGGCCCTACCTCTCCTTTTTTACAGCACAAACCCTATCATGGGGGCTAAACCCGCATTTTTGGGGTGAAAAGCCTCATTTTTCTGCACCAAGCTCTCAATTTCGGGCACAAAATGCCTTTTTCGGGTGAAAAAGCCTCATTTTTCTGCACAGAGCTCTCAATTTTCTGCACCAAACCCACCTTTTTCACCTGAAAAGCCTCATTTTTCGGAAACACTCTCTCAATTTTACGGTAAAACCCGCCTTTTTCACCTGAAAAGCCTCATTTTCCTACAACAAGCTCTCAATTTTAGGGTAAAACCCGCCTTTTTCGGGTAAAAAAGCCTCATTTTCCTACAACAAGCTCTCAATTTTAGGGTAAAACCTGCCTTTTTCGGGTAAAAAAGCCTCATTTTCCTACAACAAGCTCGCAATTTTAGGGCACAAAATGCCCTTTTCACCAGAAAAGCCTCATTTTTCTGCACCAAGCTCTCAATTTTAGCACCAAACCCACCTTTTTCACCTGAAAAGCCTCATTTTTCTGCACCAATATTTCAATGTTATGGACAAGCTCTCCTTTTTTGGGTGAAAAGCCTCATTTTTCTGCACCAAGCTCTCAATTTTAGGGACAAGCTCTCAATTTTCAGATTAAAAGCCTCATTTTTCTTCACCAATATCTCAATTTATGGCACAAACCTCCTTTTTCAGATTAAAAGCCTCATTTTCCTACTCCAAGCTCCCAATTTTAGGGACAAGCTCTCAATTTTTGGGTGAAAAGCCTCATTTTTCTTCACCAATATCTCAATTTTAGGGCACAAACCTCCTTTTTCAGGTTAAAAGCCTCATTTTTCTGCACCAATATCTCAATTTTAGGGCACAAACCTCCTTTTTCAGATTAAAAGCCTCATTTTCCTACTCCAAGCTCTCAATTTTAGGGCACAAACCCCCATTTTACCTCTCAAAGATTAATTTTTGGCATCCAAGCTTTTGATTCTACAGGTAACAACCTCCCTTTTATGCAGCAGTGCCTCGTTTCCAGGGCCCTACCTCTCCTTTTTTACAGCACAAACCCTATCATGGGGGCTAAACCCGCGTTTTTGGGGTGAAAAGCCTCATTTTTCTGCACCAAGCTCTCAATTTCGGGCACAAAATGCCTTTTTCGGGTGAAAAAGCCTCATTTTTCTGCACAGAGCTCTCAATTTTCTGCACCAAACCCACCTTTTTCACCTGAAAAGCCTCATTTTTCGGAAACACTCTCTCAATTTTACGGTAAAACCCGCCTTTTTCACCTGAAAAGCCTCATTTTCCTACAACAAGCTCTCAATTTTAGGGTAAAACCCGCCTTTTTCGGGTAAAAAAGCCTCATTTTCCTACAACAAGCTCTCAATTTTAGGGTAAAACCTGCCTTTTTCGGGTAAAAAAGCCTCATTTTCCTACAACAAGCTCGCAATTTTAGGGCACAAAATGCCCTTTTCACCAGAAAAGCCTCATTTTTCTGCACCAAGCTCTCAATTTTAGCACCAAACCCACCTTTTTCACCTGAAAAGCCTCATTTTTCTGCACCAATATTTCAATGTTATGGACAAGCTCTCCTTTTTTGGGTGAAAAGCCTCATTTTTCTGCACCAAGCTCTCAATTTTAGGGACAAGCTCTCAATTTTCAGATTAAAAGCCTCATTTTTCTTCACCAATATCTCAATTTATGGCACAAACCTCCTTTTTCAGATTAAAAGCCTCATTTTCCTACTCCAAGCTTCCAATTTTAGGGACAAGCTCTCAATTTTTGGGTGAAAAACCTCATTTTTCTTCACCAATATCTCAATTTTAGGGCACAAACCTCCTTTTTCAGGTTAAAAGCCTCATTTTTCTGCACCAATATCTCAATTTTAGGGCACAAACCTCCTTTTTCAGGTTAAAAGCCTCATTTTTCTGCACCAATATCTCAATTTTAGGGCACAAACCTCCTTTTTCAGATTAAAAGCCTCATTTTCCTACTCCAAGCTCTCAATTTTAGGGCACAAACCCCCATTTTACCTCTCAAAGATTAATTTTTGGCATCCAAAGTTTTGATTCTACAGGTAACAACCTCCCTTTTATGCAGCAGTGCCTCGTTTCCAGGGCCCTACCTCTCCTTTTTTACAGCACAAACCCTATCATGGGGGCTAAACCCACGCTTTTGGGGTGAAAAACCTCATTTTTCTTCACCAATATCTCAATTTTAGGGCACAAACCTCCTTTTTCAGATTAAAAGCCTCATTTTCCTACTCCAAGCTCTCAATTTTAGGGACAAGCTCTCAATTTTTGGGTGAAAAGCCTCATTTTTCTTCACCAATATCTCAATTTTAGGGCACAAACCTCCTTTTTCAGATTAAAAGCCTCATTTTTCTGCACCAAGCTCTCAATTTTAGGGACAAGCACTCAATTTTCACATTAAAAGCCTCATTTTTCTTCACCAATATCTCAATTTTAGGGCACAAACCTCCGTTTTCAGATTAAAAGCCTCATTTTCCTACTCCAAGCTCTCAATTTTAGGGCACAAACCCCCATTTTACCTCTCAAAGATTAATTTTTGGCATCCAAAGTTTTGATTCTACAGGTAACAACCTCCCTTTTATGCAGCAGTGCCTCGTTTCCAGGGCCCTACCTCTCCTTTTTTACAGCACAAACCCTATCATGGGGGCTAAACCCGCGTTTTTGGGGTGAAAAGCCTCATTTTTCTGCACCAAGCTCTCAATTTCGGGCACAAAATGCCTTTTTCGGGTGAAAAAGCCTCATTTTTCTGCACAGAGCTCTCAATTTTCTGCACCAAACCCACCTTTTTCACCTGAAAAGCCTCATTTTTCGGAAACACTCTCTCAATTTTACGGTAAAACCCGCCTTTTTCACCTGAAAAGCCTCATTTTCCTACAACAAGCTCTCAATTTTAGGGTAAAACCCGCCTTTTTCGGGTAAAAAAGCCTCATTTTCCTACAACAAGCTCTCAATTTTAGGGTAAAACCTGCCTTTTTCGGGTAAAAAAGCCTCATTTTCCTACAACAAGCTCGCAATTTTAGGGCACAAAATGCCCTTTTCACCAGAAAAGCCTCATTTTTCTGCACCAAGCTCTCAATTTTAGGGTAAAACCTGCCTTTTTCACCTGAAAAGCCTCATTTTTCTGCACCAATATTTCAATGTTATGGACAAGCTCTCCTTTTTTGGGTGAAAAGCCTCATTTTTCTGCACCAAGCTCTCAATTTTAGGGACAAGCTCTCAATTTTCAGATTAAAAGCCTCATTTTTCTTCACCAATATCTCAATTTATGGCACAAACCTCCTTTTTCAGATTAAAAGCCTCATTTTCCTACTCCAAGCTCCCAATTTTAGGGACAAGCTCTCAATTTTTGGGTGAAAAGCCTCATTTTTCTTCACCAATATCTCAATTTTAGGGCACAAACCTCCTTTTTTCAGGTTAAAAGCCTCATTTTTCTGCACCAATATCTCAATTTTAGGGCACAAACCTCCTTTTTCAGATTAAAAGCCTCATTTTCCTACTCCAAGCTCTCAATTTTAGGGCACAAACCCCCATTTTACCTCTCAAAGATTAATTTTTGGCATCCAAAGTTTTGATTCTACAGGTAACAACCTCCCTTTTATGCAGCAGTGCCTCGTTTCCAGGGCCCTACCTCTCCTTTTTTACAGCACAAACCCTATCATGGGGGCTAAACCCACGCTTTTGGGGTGAAAAACCTCATTTTTCTGTACCAAGCTCTCAATTTTAGGGCGGAAACAACCTTTTTCTGCTGAAAAGCCTCATTTTTCTGCAACAAGCTCTCAATTTTAGGGTAAAACCCACCTTTTTTGGGTGGAAAAGCCTCATTTTTCTGCACCAATATCTCAATTTTAGGGCACAAACCTCCGTTTTCAGATTAAAAGCCTCATTTTCCTACTCCAAGCTCTCAATTTTAGGGACAAGCTCTCAATTTTTGGGTGAAAAGCCTCATTTTTCTGCACCAAGCTCTCAATTTTAGGGACAAGCACTCAATTTTCAGATTAAAAGCCTCATTTTTCTTCACCAATATCTCAATTTTAGGGCACAAACCTCCTTTTTCAGATTAAAAGCCTCATTTTCCTACTCCAAGCTCTCAATTTTAGGGACAAGCTCTCAATTTTTGGGTGAAAAGCCTCATTTTTCTTCACCAATATCTCAATTTTAGGGCACAAACCTCCTTTTTCAGATTAAAAGCCTCATTTTCCTACTCCAAGCTCTCAATTTTAGGGCACAAACCCCCATTTTACCTCTCAAAGATTAATTTTTGGCATCCAAAGTTTTGATTCTACAGGTAACAACCTCCCTTTTATGCAGCAGTGCCTCGTTTCCAGGGCCCTACCTCTCCTTTTTTACAGCACAAACCCTATCATGGGGGCTAAACCCGCGTTTTTGGGGTGAAAAGCCTCATTTTTCTGCACCAAGCTCTCAATTTCGGGCACAAAATGCCTTTTTCGGGTGAAAAAGCCTCATTTTTCTGCACAGAGCTCTCAATTTTCTGCACCAAACCCACCTTTTTCACCTGAAAAGCCTCATTTTTCGGAAACACTCTCTCAATTTTACGGTAAAACCCGCCTTTTTCACCTGAAAAGCCTCATTTTCCTACAACAAGCTCTCAATTTTAGGGTAAAACCCGCCTTTTTCGGGTAAAAAAGCCTCATTTTCCTACAACAAGCTCTCAATTTTAGGGTAAAACCTGCCTTTTTCGGGTAAAAAAGCCTCATTTTCCTACAACAAGCTCGCAATTTTAGGGCACAAAATGCCCTTTTCACCAGAAAAGCCTCATTTTTCTGCACCAAGCTCTCAATTTTAGGGTAAAACCTGCCTTTTTCACCTGAAAAGCCTCATTTTTCTGCACCAATATTTCAATGTTATGGACAAGCTCTCCTTTTTTGGGTGAAAAGCCTCATTTTTCTGCACAAGCTCTCAATTTTAGGGACAAGCTCTCAATTTTCAGATTAAAAGCCTCATTTTTCTTCACCAATATCTCAATTTATGGCACAAACCTCCTTTTTCAGATTAAAAGCCTCATTTTCCTACTCCAAGCTCCCAATTTTAGGGACAAGCTCTCAATTTTTGGGTGAAAAGCCTCATTTTTCTTCACCAATATCTCAATTTTAGGGCACAAACCTCCTTTTTCAGGTTAAAAGCCTCATTTTTCTGCACCAATATCTCAATTTTAGGGCACAAACCTCCGTTTTCAGATTAAAAGCCTCATTTTCCTACTCCAAGCTCTCAATTTTAGGGCACAAACCCCCATTTTACCTCTCAAAGATTAATTTTTGGCATCCAAAGTTTTGATTCTACAGGTAACAACCTCCCTTTTATGCAGCAGTGCCTCGTTTCCTGGGCCCTAACTCTACTTTTATACAGCACAAACCCTATCATGGGGGCTAAACCCACGCTTTTGGGGTGAAAAACCTCATTTTTCTGTACCAAGCTCTCAATTTTAGGGCGGAAACAACCTTTTTCTGCTGAAAAGCCTCATTTTTCTGCAACAAGCTCTCAATTTTAGGGTAAAACCCACCTTTTTTGGGTGGAAAAGCCTCATTTTTCTGCACCAATATCTCAATTTTAGGGCACAAACCTCCGTTTTCAGATTAAAAGCCTCATTTTCCTACTCCAAGCTCTCAATTTTAGGGACAATCTCTCAATTTTTGGGTGAAAAGCCTCATTTTTCTGCACCAAGCTCTCAATTTTAGGGACAAGCTCTCAATTTTTGGGTGAAAAGCCTCATTTTTCTTCACCAATATCTCAATTTTAGGGCACAAACCTCCTTTTTCAGATTAAAAGCCTCATTTTCCTACTCCAAGCTCTCAATTTTAGGGACAAGCTCTCAATTTTTGGGTGAAAAGCCTCATTTTTCTTCACCAATATCTCAATTTTAGGGCACAAACCTCCTTTTTCAGATTAAAAGCCTCATTTTCCTACTCCAAGCTCTCAATTTTAGGGCACAAACCCCCATTTTACCTCTCAAAGATTAATTTTTGGCATCCAAAGTTTTGATTCTACAGGTAACAACCTCCCTTTTATGCAGCAGTGCCTCGTTTCCAGGGCCCTACCTCTCCTTTTTTACAGCACAAACCCTATCATGGGGGCTAAACCCGCGTTTTTGGGGTGAAAAGCCTCATTTTTCTGCACCAAGCTCTCAATTTCGGGCACAAAATGCCTTTTTCGGGTGAAAAAGCCTCATTTTTCTGCACAGAGCTCTCAATTTTCTGCACCAAACCCACCTTTTTCACCTGAAAAGCCTCATTTTTCGGAAACACTCTCTCAATTTTACGGTAAAACCCGCCTTTTTCACCTGAAAAGCCTCATTTTCCTACAACAAGCTCTCAATTTTAGGGTAAAACCCGCCTTTTTCGGGTAAAAAAGCCTCATTTTCCTACAACAAGCTCTCAATTTTAGGGTAAAACCTGCCTTTTTCGGGTAAAAAAGCCTCATTTTCCTACAACAAGCTCGCAATTTTAGGGCACAAAATGCCCTTTTCACCAGAAAAGCCTCATTTTTCTGCACCAAGCTCTCAATTTTAGCACCAAACCCACCTTTTTCACCTGAAAAGCCTCATTTTTCTGCACCAATATTTCAATGTTATGGACAAGCTCTCCTTTTTTGGGTGAAAAGCCTCATTTTTCTGCACCAAGCTCTCAATTTTAGGGACAAGCTCTCAATTTTCAGATTAAAAGCCTCATTTTTCTTCACCAATATCTCAATTTATGGCACAAACCTCCTTTTTCAGATTAAAAGCCTCATTTTCCTACTCCAAGCTCCCAATTTTAGGGACAAGCTCTCAATTTTTGGGTGAAAAGCCTCATTTTTCTTCACCAATATCTCAATTTTAGGGCACAAACCTCCTTTTTCAGGTTAAAAGCCTCATTTTTCTGCACCAATATCTCAATTTTAGGGCACAAACCTCCTTTTTCAGATTAAAAGCCTCATTTTCCTACTCCAAGCTCTCAATTTTAGGGCACAAACCCCCATTTTACCTCTCAAAGATTAATTTTTGGCATCCAAAGTTTTGATTCTACAGGTAACAACCTCCCTTTTATGCAGCAGTGCCTCGTTTCCAGGGCCCTACCTCTCCTTTTTTACAGCACAAACCCTATCATGGGGGCTAAACCCGCGTTTTTGGGGTGAAAAGCCTCATTTTTCTGCACCAAGCTCTCAATTTCGGGCACAAAATGCCTTTTTCGGGTGAAAAAGCCTCATTTTTCTGCACAGAGCTCTCAATTTTCTGCACCAAACCCACCTTTTTCACCTGAAAAGCCTCATTTTTCGGAAACACTCTCTCAATTTTACGGTAAAACCCGCCTTTTTCACCTGAAAAGCCTCATTTTCCTACAACAAGCTCTCAATTTTAGGGTAAAACCCGCCTTTTTCGGGTAAAAAAGCCTCATTTTCCTACAACAAGCTCTCAATTTTAGGGTAAAACCTGCCTTTTTCGGGTAAAAAAGCCTCATTTTCCTACAACAAGCTCGCAATTTTAGGGCACAAAATGCCCTTTTCACCAGAAAAGCCTCATTTTTCTGCACCAAGCTCTCAATTTTAGCACCAAACCCACCTTTTTCACCTGAAAAGCCTCATTTTTCTGCACCAATATTTCAATGTTATGGACAAGCTCTCCTTTTTTGGGTGAAAAGCCTCATTTTTCTGCACCAAGCTCTCAATTTTAGGGACAAGCTCTCAATTTTCAGATTAAAAGCCTCATTTTTCTTCACCAATATCTCAATTTATGGCACAAACCTCCTTTTTCAGATTAAAAGCCTCATTTTCCTACTCCAAGCTCCCAATTTTAGGGACAAGCTCTCAATTTTTGGGTGAAAAGCCTCATTTTTCTTCACCAATATCTCAATTTTAGGGCACAAACCTCCTTTTTCAGGTTAAAAGCCTCATTTTTCTGCACCAATATCTCAATTTTAGGGCACAAACCTCCGTTTTCAGATTAAAAGCCTCATTTTCCTACTCCAAGCTCTCAATTTTAGGGCACAAACCCCCATTTTACCTCTCAAAGATTAATTTTTGGCATCCAAAGTTTTGATTCTACAGGTAACAACCTCCCTTTTATGCAGCAGTGCCTCGTTTCCAGGGCCCTACCTCTCCTTTTTTACAGCACAAACCCTATCATGGGGGCTAAACCCGCGTTTTTGGGGTGAAAAGCCTCATTTTTCTGCACCAAGCTCTCAATTTCGGGCACAAAATGCCTTTTTCGGGTGAAAAAGCCTCATTTTTCTGCACAGAGCTCTCAATTTTCTGCACCAAACCCACCTTTTTCACCTGAAAAGCCTCATTTTTCGGAAACACTCTCTCAATTTTACGGTAAAACCCGCCTTTTTCACCTGAAAAGCCTCATTTTCCTACAACAAGCTCTCAATTTTAGGGTAAAACCCGCCTTTTTCGGGTAAAAAAGCCTCATTTTCCTACAACAAGCTCTCAATTTTAGGGTAAAACCTGCCTTTTTCGGGTAAAAAAGCCTCATTTTCCTACAACAAGCTCGCAATTTTAGGGCACAAAATGCCCTTTTCACCAGAAAAGCCTCATTTTTCTGCACCAAGCTCTCAATTTTAGCACCAAACCCACCTTTTTCACCTGAAAAGCCTCATTTTTCTGCACCAATATTTCAATGTTATGGACAAGCTCTCCTTTTTTGGGTGAAAAGCCTCATTTTTCTGCACCAAGCTCTCAATTTTAGGGACAAGCTCTCAATTTTCAGATTAAAAGCCTCATTTTTCTTCACCAATATCTCAATTTATGGCACAAACCTCCTTTTTAAGATTAAAAGCCTCATTTTCCTACTCCAAGCTCCCAATTTTAGGGACAAGCTCTCAATTTTTGGGTGAAAAGCCTCATTTTTCTTCACCAATATCTCAATTTTAGGGCACAAACCTCCTTTTTCAGGTTAAAAGCCTCATTTTTCTGCACCAATATCTCAATTTTAGGGCACAAACCTCCTTTTTCAGATTAAAAGCCTCATTTTCCTACTCCAAGCTCTCAATTTTAGGGCACAAACCCCCATTTTACCTCTCAAAGATTAATTTTTGGCATCCAAAGTTTTGATTCTACAGGTAACAACCTCCCTTTTATGCAGCAGTGCCTCGTTTCCAGGGCCCTACCTCTCCTTTTTTACAGCACAAACCCTATCATGGGGGCTAAACCCGCGTTTTTGGGGTGAAAAGCCTCATTTTTCTGCACCAAGCTCTCAATTTCGGGCACAAAATGCCTTTTTCGGGTGAAAAAGCCTCATTTTTCTGCACAGAGCTCTCAATTTTCTGCACCAAACCCACCTTTTTCACCTGAAAAGCCTCATTTTTCGGAAACACTCTCTCAATTTTACGGTAAAACCCGCCTTTTTCACCTGAAAAGCCTCATTTTCCTACAACAAGCTCTCAATTTTAGGGTAAAACCCGCCTTTTTCGGGTAAAAAAGCCTCATTTTCCTACAACAAGCTCTCAATTTTAGGGTAAAACCTGCCTTTTTCGGGTAAAAAAGCCTCATTTTCCTACAACAAGCTCGCAATTTTAGGGCACAAAATGCCCTTTTCACCAGAAAAGCCTCATTTTTCTGCACCAAGCTCTCAATTTTAGCACCAAACCCACCTTTTTCACCTGAAAAGCCTCATTTTTCTGCACCAATATTTCAATGTTATGGACAAGCTCTCCTTTTTTGGGTGAAAAGCCTCATTTTTCTGCACCAAGCTCTCAATTTTAGGGACAAGCTCTCAATTTTCAGATTAAAAGCCTCATTTTTCTTCACCAATATCTCAATTTATGGCACAAACCTCCTTTTTCAGATTAAAAGCCTCATTTTCCTACTCCAAGCTCCCAATTTTAGGGACAAGCTCTCAATTTTTGGGTGAAAAGCCTCATTTTTCTTCACCAATATCTCAATTTTAGGGCACAAACCTCCTTTTTCAGGTTAAAAGCCTCATTTTTCTGCACCAATATCTCAATTTTAGGGCACAAACCTCCTTTTTCAGATTAAAAGCCTCATTTTCCTACTCCAAGCTCTCAATTTTAGGGCACAAACCCCCATTTTACCTCTCAAAGATTAATTTTTGGCATCCAAAGTTTTGATTCTACAGGTAACAACCTCCCTTTTATGCAGCAGTGCCTCGTTTCCAGGGCCCTACCTCTCCTTTTTTACAGCACAAACCCTATCATGGGGGCTAAACCCGCGTTTTTGGGGTGAAAAGCCTCATTTTTCTGCACCAAGCTCTCAATTTCGGGCACAAAATGCCTTTTTCGGGTGAAAAAGCCTCATTTTTCTGCACAGAGCTCTCAATTTTCTGCACCAAACCCACCTTTTTCACCTGAAAAGCCTCATTTTTCGGAAACACTCTCTCAATTTTACGGTAAAACCCGCCTTTTTCACCTGAAAAGCCTCATTTTCCTACAACAAGCTCTCAATTTTAGGGTAAAACCCGCCTTTTTCGGGTAAAAAAGCCTCATTTTCCTACAACAAGCTCTCAATTTTAGGGTAAAACCTGCCTTTTTCGGGTAAAAAAGCCTCATTTTCCTACAACAAGCTCGCAATTTTAGGGCACAAAATGCCCTTTTCACCAGAAAAGCCTCATTTTTCTGCACCAAGCTCTCAATTTTAGCACCAAACCCACCTTTTTCACCTGAAAAGCCTCATTTTTCTGCACCAATATTTCAATGTTATGGACAAGCTCTCCTTTTTTGGGTGAAAAGCCTCATTTTTCTGCACCAAGCTCTCAATTTTAGGGACAAGCTCTCAATTTTCAGATTAAAAGCCTCATTTTTCTTCACCAATATCTCAATTTATGGCACAAACCTCCTTTTTCAGATTAAAAGCCTCATTTTCCTACTCCAAGCTTCCAATTTTAGGGACAAGCTCTCAATTTTTGGGTGAAAAACCTCATTTTTCTTCACCAATATCTCAATTTTAGGGCACAAACCTCCTTTTTCAGGTTAAAAGCCTCATTTTTCTGCACCAATATCTCAATTTTAGGGCACAAACCTCCTTTTTCAGATTAAAAGCCTCATTTTCCTACTCCAAGCTCTCAATTTTAGGGCACAAACCCCCATTTTACCTCTCAAAGATTAATTTTTGGCATCCAAAGTTTTGATTCTACAGGTAACAACCTCCCTTTTATGCAGCAGTGCCTCGTTTCCAGGGCCCTACCTCTCCTTTTTTACAGCACAAACCCTATCATGGGGGCTAAACCCACGCTTTTGGGGTGAAAAACCTCATTTTTCTGTACCAAGCTCTCAATTTTAGGGCGGAAACAACCTTTTTCTGCTGAAAAGCCTCATTTTTCTGCAACAAGCTCTCAATTTTAGGGTAAAACCCACCTTTTTTGGGTGGAAAAGCCTCATTTTTCTGCACCAATATCTCAATTTTAGGGCACAAACCTCCTTTTTCAGATTAAAAGCCTCATTTTCCTACTCCAAGCTCTCAATTTTAGGGCAGAAACCGTCTTTTTCACACGTAAAGCCTCATTTTTCTGCAACAAGCTCTCAATTTTAGCACCAAACCCACCTTTTTCACCTAAAAAGCCTCATTTTTCTGCACCAATATTTCAATGTTATGGACAAGCTCCCTTTTTTGGGTGAAAAGCCTCATTTTTCTGCACCAATAGCGCAATTTTAAGGCCAAACCTGCATTTTTCAGATGAAAAGCCTCATTTTTCTGTACCAAGCTCTCCATTTTAGGGCAGAAACCGCATTTCTGCGGGTGAAAAGAATCATTTTTCTTCACCAAGCTCTCAATTTTAGGGTAAAACCCACCTTTTTTGGGTGGAAAAGCCTCATTTTTCTGCACCAATATCTCAATTTTAGGGCACAAACCTCCGTTTTCAGATTAAAAGCCTCATTTTCCTACTCCAAGCTCTCAATTTTAGGGACAAGCTCTCAATTTTTGGGTGAAAAGCCTCATTTTTCTGCACCAAGCTCTCAATTTTAGGGACAAGCACTCAATTTTCAGATTAAAAGCCTCATTTTTCTTCACCAATATCTCAATTTTAGGGCACAAACCTCCTTTTTCAGATTAAAAGCCTCATTTTCCTACTCCAAGCTCTCAATTTTAGGGACAAGCTCTCAATTTTTGGGTGAAAAGCCTCATTTTTCTTCACCAATATCTCAATTTTAGGGCACAAACCTCCTTTTTCAGATTAAAAGCCTCATTTTCCTACTCCAAGCTCTCAATTTTAGGGCACAAACCCCCATTTTACCTCTCAAAGATTAATTTTTGGCATCCAAAGTTTTGATTCTACAGGTAACAACCTCCCTTTTATGCAGCAGTGCCTCGTTTCCAGGGCCCTACCTCTCCTTTTTTACAGCACAAACCCTATCATGGGGGCTAAACCCGCGTTTTTGGGGTGAAAAGCCTCATTTTTCTGCACCAAGCTCTCAATTTCGGGCACAAAATGCCTTTTTCGGGTGAAAAAGCCTCATTTTTCTGCACAGAGCTCTCAATTTTCTGCACCAAACCCACCTTTTTCACCTGAAAAGCCTCATTTTTCGGAAACACTCTCTCAATTTTACGGTAAAACCCACCTTTTTCACCTGAAAAGCCTCATTTTCCTACAACAAGCTCTCAATTTTAGGGTAAAACCCGCCTTTTTCGGGTAAAAAAGCCTCATTTTCCTACAACAAGCTCTCAATTTTAGGGTAAAACCTGCCTTTTTCGGGTAAAAAAGCCTCATTTTCCTACAACAAGCTCGCAATTTTAGGGCACAAAATGCCCTTTTCACCAGAAA
This sequence comes from Strix uralensis, assembly GCF_047716275.1. Classification (NCBI taxonomy): domain Eukaryota; kingdom Metazoa; phylum Chordata; class Aves; order Strigiformes; family Strigidae; genus Strix; species Strix uralensis. Next base: position 9,052,801 of record NC_133972.1, on the reverse strand, counting down.
AGCCTCATTTTTCTGCACCAAGCTCTCAATTTTAGCACCAAACCCACCTTTTTCACCTGAAAAGCCTCATTTTTCTGCACCAATATTTCAATGTTATGGACAAGCTCTCCTTTTTTGGGTGAAAAGCCTCATTTTTCTGCACCAAGCTCTCAATTTTAGGGACAAGCTCTCAATTTTCAGATTAAAAGCCTCATTTTTCTTCACCAATATCTCAATTTATGGCACAAACCTCCTTTTTCAGATTAAAAGCCTCATTTTCCTACTCCAAGCTCCCAATTTTAGGGACAAGCTCTCAATTTTTGGGTGAAAAACCTCATTTTTCTTCACCAATATCTCAATTTTAGGGCACAAACCTCCTTTTTCAGGTTAAAAGCCTCATTTTTCTGCACCAATATCTCAATTTTAGGGCACAAACCTCCTTTTTCAGGTTAAAAGCCTCATTTTTCTGCACCAATATCTCAATTTTAGGGCACAAACCTCCTTTTTCAGATTAAAAGCCTCATTTTCCTACTCCAAGCTCTCAATTTTAGGGCACAAACCCCCATTTTACCTCTCAAAGATTAATTTTTGGCATCCAAAGTTTTGATTCTACAGGTAACAACCTCCCTTTTATGCAGCAGTGCCTCGTTTCCAGGGCCCTACCTCTCCTTTTTTACAGCACAAACCCTATCATGGGGGCTAAACCCACGCTTTTGGGGTGAAAAACCTCATTTTTCTTCACCAATATCTCAATTTTAGGGCACAAACCTCCTTTTTCAGATTAAAAGCCTCATTTTCCTACTCCAAGCTCTCAATTTTAGGGACAAGCTCTCAATTTTTGGGTGAAAAGCCTCATTTTTCTTCACCAATATCTCAATTTTAGGGCACAAACCTCCTTTTTCAGATTAAAAGCCTCATTTTTCTGCACCAAGCTCTCAATTTTAGGGACAAGCACTCAATTTTCAGATTAAAAGCCTCATTTTTCTTCACCAATATCTCAATTTTAGGGCACAAACCTCCGTTTTCAGATTAAAAGCCTCATTTTCCTACTCCAAGCTCTCAATTTTAGGGCACAAACCCCCATTTTACCTCTCAAAGATTAATTTTTGGCATCCAAAGTTTTGATTCTACAGGTAACAACCTCCCTTTTATGCAGCAGTGCCTCGTTTCCAGGGCCCTACCTCTCCTTTTTTACAGCACAAACCCTATCATGGGGGCTAAACCCGCGTTTTTGGGGTGAAAAGCCTCATTTTTCTGCACCAAGCTCTCAATTTCGGGCACAAAATGCCTTTTTCGGGTGAAAAAGCCTCATTTTTCTGCACAGAGCTCTCAATTTTCTGCACCAAACCCACCTTTTTCACCTGAAAAGCCTCATTTTTCGGAAACACTCTCTCAATTTTACGGTAAAACCCGCCTTTTTCACCTGAAAAGCCTCATTTTCCTACAACAAGCTCTCAATTTTAGGGTAAAACCCGCCTTTTTCGGGTAAAAAAGCCTCATTTTCCTACAACAAGCTCGCAATTTTAGGGTAAAACCTGCCTTTTTCGGGTAAAAAAGCCTCATTTTCCTACAACAAGCTCGCAATTTTAGGGCACAAAATGCCCTTTTCACCAGAAAAGCCTCATTTTTCTGCACCAAGCTCTCAATTTTAGCACCAAACCTGCCTTTTTCACCTGAAAAGCCTCATTTTTCTGCACCAATATTTCAATGTTATGGACAAGCTCTCCTTTTTTGGGTGAAAAGCCTCATTTTTCTGCACCAAGCTCTCAATTTTAGGGACAAGCTCTCAATTTTCAGATTAAAAGCCTCATTTTTCTTCACCAATATCTCAATTTATGGCACAAACCTCCTTTTTCAGATTAAAAGCCTCATTTTCCTACTCCAAGCTCCCAATTTTAGGGACAAGCTCTCAATTTTTGGGTGAAAAGCCTCATTTTTCTTCACCAATATCTCAATTTTAGGGCACAAACCTCCTTTTTCAGGTTAAAAGCCTCATTTTTCTGCACCAATATCTCAATTTTAGGGCACAAACCTCCTTTTTCAGATTAAAAGCCTCATTTTCCTACTCCAAGCTCTCAATTTTAGGGCACAAACCCCCATTTTACCTCTCAAAGATTAATTTTTGGCATCCAAAGTTTTGATTCTACAGGTAACAACCTCCCTTTTATGCAGCAGTGCCTCGTTTCCAGGGCCCTACCTCTCCTTTTTTACAGCACAAACCCTATCATGGGGGCTAAACCCGCGTTTTTGGGGTGAAAAGCCTCATTTTTCTGCACCAAGCTCTCAATTTCGGGCACAAAATGCCTTTTTCGGGTGAAAAAGCCTCATTTTTCTGCACAGAGCTCTCAATTTTCTGCACCAAACCCACCTTTTTCACCTGAAAAGCCTCATTTTTCGGAAACACTCTCTCAATTTTACGGTAAAACCCGCCTTTTTCACCTGAAAAGCCTCATTTTCCTACAACAAGCTCTCAATTTTAGGGTAAAACCCGCCTTTTTCGGGTAAAAAAGCCTCATTTTCCTACAACAAGCTCTCAATTTTAGGGTAAAACCTGCCTTTTTCGGGTAAAAAAGCCTCATTTTCCTACAACAAGCTCGCAATTTTAGGGCACAAAATGCCCTTTTCACCAGAAAAGCCTCATTTTTCTGCACCAAGCTCTCAATTTTAGCGCCAAACCTGCCTTTTTCACCTGAAAAGCCTCATTTTTCTGCACCAATATTTCAATGTTATGGACAAGCTCTCCTTTTTTGGGTGAAAAGCCTCATTTTTCTGCACCAAGCTCTCAATTTTAGGGACAAGCTCTCAATTTTCAGATTAAAAGCCTCATTTTTCTGCACCAATATCTCAATTTATGGCACAAACCTCCTTTTTCAGATTAAAAGCCTCATTTTCCTACTCCAAGCTCTCAATTTTAGGGACAAGCTCTCAATTTTTGGGTGAAAAGCCTCATTTTTCTTCACCAATATCTCAATTTTAGGGCACAAACCTCCTTTTTCAGATTAAAAGCCTCATTTTTCTGCACCAAGCTCTCAATTTTAGGGACAAGCACTCAATTTTCAGATTAAAAGCCTCATTTTTCTTCACCAATATCTCAATTTTAGGGCACAAACCTCCTTTTTCAGATTAAAAGCCTCATTTTCCTACTCCAAGCTCTCAATTTTAGGGCACAAACCCCCATTTTACCTCTCAAAGATTAATTTTTGGCATCCAAAGTTTTGATTCTACAGGTAACAACCTCCCTTTTATGCAGCAGTGCCTCGTTTCCAGGGCCCTACCTCTCCTTTTTTACAGCACAAACCCTATCATGGGGGCTAAACCCGCGTTTTTGGGGTGAAAAGCCTCATTTTTCTGCACCAAGCTCTCAATTTCGGGCACAAAATGCCTTTTTCGGGTGAAAAAGCCTCATTTTTCTGCACAGAGCTCTCAATTTTCTGCACCAAACCCACCTTTTTCACCTGAAAAGCCTCATTTTTCGGAAACACTCTCTCAATTTTACGGTAAAACCCGCCTTTTTCACCTGAAAAGCCTCATTTTCCTACAACAAGCTCTCAATTTTAGGGTAAAACCCGCCTTTTTCGGGTAAAAAAGCCTCATTTTCCTACAACAAGCTCTCAATTTTAGGGTAAAACCTGCCTTTTTCGGGTAAAAAAGCCTCATTTTCCTACAACAAGCTCGCAATTTTAGGGCACAAAATGCCCTTTTCACCAGAAAAGCCTCATTTTTCTGCACCAAGCTCTCAATTTTAGCACCAAACCCACCTTTTTCACCTGAAAAGCCTCATTTTTCTGCACCAATATTTCAATGTTATGGACAAGCTCTCCTTTTTTGGGTGAAAAGCCTCATTTTTCTGCACCAAGCTCTCAATTTTAGGGACAAGCTCTCAATTTTCAGATTAAAAGCCTCATTTTTCTTCACCAATATCTCAATTTATGGCACAAACCTCCTTTTTCAGATTAAAAGCCTCATTTTCCTACTCCAAGCTCCCAATTTTAGGGACAAGCTCTCAATTTTTGGGTGAAAAGCCTCATTTTTCTTCACCAATATCTCAATTTTAGGGCACAAACCTCCTTTTTCAGGTTAAAAGCCTCATTTTTCTGCACCAATATCTCAATTTTAGGGCACAAACCTCCTTTTTCAGGTTAAAAGCCTCATTTTTCTGCACCAATATCTCAATTTTAGGGCACAAACCTCCTTTTTCAGATTAAAAGCCTCATTTTCCTACTCCAAGCTCTCAATTTTAGGGCACAAACCCCCATTTTACCTCTCAAAGATTAATTTTTGGCATCCAAAGTTTTGATTCTACAGGTAACAACCTCCCTTTTATGCAGCAGTGCCTCGTTTCCAGGGCCCTACCTCTCCTTTTTTACAGCACAAACCCTATCATGGGGGCTAAACCCACGCTTTTGGGGTGAAAAACCTCATTTTTCTGTACCAAGCTCTCAATTTTAGGGCGGAAACAACCTTTTTCTGCTGAAAAGCCTCATTTTTCTGCAACAAGCTCTCAATTTTAGGGTAAAACCCACCTTTTTTGGGTGGAAAAGCCTCATTTTTCTGCACCAATATCTCAATTTTAGGGCACAAACCTCCTTTTTCAGATTAAAAGCCTCATTTTCCTACTCCAAGCTCTCAATTTTAGGGCAGAAACCGTCTTTTTCACACGTAAAGCCTCATTTTTCTGCAACAAGCTCTCAATTTTAGCACCAAACCCACCTTTTTCACCTAAAAAGCCTCATTTTTCTGCACCAATATTTCAATGTTATGGACAAGCTCCCTTTTTTGGGTGAAAAGCCTCATTTTTCTGCACCAATAGCGCAATTTTAAGGCCAAACCTGCATTTTTCAGATGAAAAGCCTCATTTTTCTGTACCAAGCTCTCCATTTTAGGGCAGAAACCGCATTTCTGCGGGTGAAAAGAATCATTTTTCTTCACCAAGCTCTCAATTTTAGGGTAAAACCCACCTTTTTTGGGTGGAAAAGCCTCATTTTTCTGCACCAATATCTCAATTTTAGGGCACAAACCTCCGTTTTCAGATTAAAAGCCTCATTTTCCTACTCCAAGCTCTCAATTTTAGGGACAAGCTCTCAATTTTTGGGTGAAAAGCCTCATTTTTCTGCACCAAGCTCTCAATTTTAGGGACAAGCACTCAATTTTCAGATTAAAAGCCTCATTTTTCTTCACCAATATCTCAATTTTAGGGCACAAACCTCCTTTTTCAGATTAAAAGCCTCATTTTCCTACTCCAAGCTCTCAATTTTAGGGACAAGCTCTCAATTTTTGGGTGAAAAGCCTCATTTTTCTTCACCAATATCTCAATTTTAGGGCACAAACCTCCTTTTTCAGATTAAAAGCCTCATTTTCCTACTCCAAGCTCTCAATTTTAGGGCACAAACCCCCATTTTACCTCTCAAAGATTAATTTTTGGCATCCAAAGTTTTGATTCTACAGGTAACAACCTCCCTTTTATGCAGCAGTGCCTCGTTTCCAGGGCCCTACCTCTCCTTTTTTACAGCACAAACCCTATCATGGGGGCTAAACCCGCGTTTTTGGGGTGAAAAGCCTCATTTTTCTGCACCAAGCTCTCAATTTCGGGCACAAAATGCCTTTTTCGGGTGAAAAAGCCTCATTTTTCTGCACAGAGCTCTCAATTTTCTGCACCAAACCCACCTTTTTCACCTGAAAAGCCTCATTTTTCGGAAACACTCTCTCAATTTTACGGTAAAACCCGCCTTTTTCACCTGAAAAGCCTCATTTTCCTACAACAAGCTCTCAATTTTAGGGTAAAACCCGCCTTTTTCGGGTAAAAAAGCCTCATTTTCCTACAACAAGCTCTCAATTTTAGGGTAAAACCTGCCTTTTTCGGGTAAAAAAGCCTCATTTTCCTACAACAAGCTCGCAATTTTAGGGCACAAAATGCCCTTTTCACCAGAAAAGCCTCATTTTTCTGCACCAAGCTCTCAATTTTAGCACCAAACCCACCTTTTTCACCTGAAAAGCCTCATTTTTCTGCACCAATATTTCAATGTTATGGACAAGCTCTCCTTTTTTGGGTGAAAAGCCTCATTTTTCTGCACCAAGCTCTCAATTTTAGGGACAAGCTCTCAATTTTCAGATTAAAAGCCTCATTTTTCTTCACCAATATCTCAATTTATGGCACAAACCTCCTTTTTCAGATTAAAAGCCTCATTTTCCTACTCCAAGCTCCCAATTTTAGGGACAAGCTCTCAATTTTTGGGTGAAAAACCTCATTTTTCTTCACCAATATCTCAATTTTAGGGCACAAACCTCCTTTTTCAGGTTAAAAGCCTCATTTTTCTGCACCAATATCTCAATTTTAGGGCACAAACCTCCTTTTTCAGGTTAAAAGCCTCATTTTTCTGCACCAATATCTCAATTTTAGGGCACAAACCTCCTTTTTCAGATTAAAAGCCTCATTTTCCTACTCCAAGCTCTCAATTTTAGGGCACAAACCCCCATTTTACCTCTCAAAGATTAATTTTTGGCATCCAAAGTTTTGATTCTACAGGTAACAACCTCCCTTTTATGCAGCAGTGCCTCGTTTCCAGGGCCCTACCTCTCCTTTTTTACAGCACAAACCCTATCATGGGGGCTAAACCCACGCTTTTGGGGTGAAAAACCTCATTTTTCTTCACCAATATCTCAATTTTAGGGCACAAACCTCCTTTTTCAGATTAAAAGCCTCATTTTCCTACTCCAAGCTCTCAATTTTAGGGACAAGCTCTCAATTTTTGGGTGAAAAGCCTCATTTTTCTTCACCAATATCTCAATTTTAGGGCACAAACCTCCTTTTTCAGATTAAAAGCCTCATTTTTCTGCACCAAGCTCTCAATTTTAGGGACAAGCACTCAATTTTCAGATTAAAAGCCTCATTTTTCTTCACCAATATCTCAATTTTAGGGCACAAACCTCCGTTTTCAGATTAAAAGCCTCATTTTCCTACTCCAAGCTCTCAATTTTAGGGCACAAACCCCCATTTTACCTCTCAAAGATTAATTTTTGGCATCCAAAGTTTTGATTCTACAGGTAACAACCTCCCTTTTATGCAGCAGTGCCTCGTTTCCAGGGCCCTACCTCTCCTTTTTTACAGCACAAACCCTATCATGGGGGCTAAACCCGCGTTTTTGGGGTGAAAAGCCTCATTTTTCTGCACCAAGCTCTCAATTTCGGGCACAAAATGCCTTTTTCGGGTGAAAAAGCCTCATTTTTCTGCACAGAGCTCTCAATTTTCTGCACCAAACCCACCTTTTTCACCTGAAAAGCCTCATTTTTCGGAAACACTCTCTCAATTTTACGGTAAAACCCGCCTTTTTCACCTGAAAAGCCTCATTTTCCTACAACAAGCTCTCAATTTTAGGGTAAAACCCGCCTTTTTCGGGTAAAAAAGCCTCATTTTCCTACAACAAGCTCTCAATTTTAGGGTAAAACCTGCCTTTTTCGGGTAAAAAAGCCTCATTTTCCTACAACAAGCTCGCAATTTTAGGGCACAAAATGCCCTTTTCACCAGAAAAGCCTCATTTTTCTGCACCAAGCTCTCAATTTTAGCACCAAACCTGCCTTTTTCACCTGAAAAGCCTCATTTTTCTGCACCAATATTTCAATGTTATGGACAAGCTCTCCTTTTTTGGGTGAAAAGCCTCATTTTTCTGCACCAAGCTCTCAATTTTAGGGACAAGCTCTCAATTTTCAGATTAAAAGCCTCATTTTTCTTCACCAATATCTCAATTTATGGCACAAACCTCCTTTTTCAGATTAAAAGCCTCATTTTCCTACTCCAAGCTCTCAATTTTAGGGACAAGCTCTCAATTTTTGGGTGAAAAGCCTCATTTTTCTTCACCAATATCTCAATTTTAGGGCACAAACCTCCTTTTTCAGATTAAAAGCCTCATTTTTCTGCACCAAGCTCTCAATTTTAGGGACAAGCACTCAATTTTCAGATTAAAAGCCTCATTTTTCTTCACCAATATCTCAATTTTAGGGCACAAACCTCCTTTTTCAGATTAAAAGCCTCATTTTCCTACTCCAAGCTCTCAATTTTAGGGCACAAACCCCCATTTTACCTCTCAAAGATTAATTTTTGGCATCCAAAGTTTTGATTCTACAGGTAACAACCTCCCTTTTATGCAGCAGTGCCTCGTTTCCAGGGCCCTACCTCTCCTTTTTTACAGCACAAACCCTATCATGGGGGCTAAACCCGCGTTTTTGGGGTGAAAAGCCTCATTTTTCTGCACCAAGCTCTCAATTTCGGGCACAAAATGCCTTTTTCGGGTGAAAAAGCCTCATTTTTCTGCACAGAGCTCTCAATTTTCTGCACCAAACCCACCTTTTTCACCTGAAAAGCCTCATTTTTCGGAAACACTCTCTCAATTTTACGGTAAAACCCGCCTTTTTCACCTGAAAAGCCTCATTTTCCTACAACAAGCTCTCAATTTTAGGGTAAAACCCGCCTTTTTCGGGTAAAAAAGCCTCATTTTCCTACAACAAGCTCTCAATTTTAGGGTAAAACCTGCCTTTTTCGGGTAAAAAAGCCTCATTTTCCTACAACAAGCTCGCAATTTTAGGGCACAAAATGCCCTTTTCACCAGAAAAGCTTCATTTTTCTGCACCAAGCTCTCAATTTTAGCACCAAACCCACCTTTTTCACCTGAAAAGCCTCATTTTTCTGCACCAATATTTCAATGTTATGGACAAGCTCTCCTTTTTTGGGTGAAAAGCCTCATTTTTCTGCACCAAGCTCTCAATTTTAGGGACAAGCTCTCAATTTTCAGATTAAAAGCCTCATTTTTCTTCACCAATATCTCAATTTATGGCACAAACCTCCTTTTTCAGATTAAAAGCCTCATTTTCCTACTCCAAGCTCCCAATTTTAGGGACAAGCTCTCAATTTTTGGGTGAAAAGCCTCATTTTTCTTCACCAATATCTCAATTTTAGGGCACAAACCTCCTTTTTCAGGTTAAAAGCCTCATTTTTCTGCACCAATATCTCAATTTTAGGGCACAAACCTCCGTTTTCAGATTAAAAGCCTCATTTTCCTACTCCAAGCTCTCAATTTTAGGGCACAAACCCCCATTTTACCTCTCAAAGATTAATTTTTGGCATCCAAAGTTTTGATTCTACAGGTAACAACCTCCCTTTTATGCAGCAGTGCCTCGTTTCCAGGGCCCTACCTCTCCTTTTTTACAGCACAAACCCTATCATGGGGGCTAAACCCACGCTTTTGGGGTGAAAAACCTCATTTTTCTGTACCAAGCTCTCAATTTTAGGGCGGAAACAACCTTTTTCTGCTGAAAAGCCTCATTTTTCTGCAACAAGCTCTCAATTTTAGGGTAAAACCCACCTTTTTTGGGTGGAAAAGCCTCATTTTTCTGCACCAATATCTCAATTTTAGGGCACAAACCTCCTTTTTCAGATTAAAAGCCTCATTTTCCTACTCCAAGCTCTCAATTTTAGGGCACAAACCCCCATTTTACCTCTCAAAGATTAATTTTTGGCATCCAAGCTTTTGATTCTACAGGTAACAACCTCCCTTTTATGCAGCAGTGCCTCGTTTCCAGGGCCCTACCTCTCCTTTTTTACAGCACAAACCCTATCATGGGGGCTAAACCCGCGTTTTTGGGGTGAAAAGCCTCATTTTTCTGCACCAAGCTCTCAATTTTGGGCACAAAATGCCTTTTTCGGGTGAAAAAGCCTCATTTTTCTGCACAGAGCTCTCAATTTTCTGCACCAAACCCACCTTTTTCACCTGAAAAGCCTCATTTTTCGGAAACACTCTCTCAATTTTACGGTAAAACCCGCCTTTTTCACCTGAAAAGCCTCATTTTCCTACAACAAGCTCGCAATTTTAGGGTAAAACCTGCCTTTTTCGGGTAAAAAAGCCTCATTTTCCTACAACAAGCTCTCAATTTTAGGGTAAAACCCGCCTTTTTCGGGTAAAAAAGCCTCATTTTCCTACAACAAGCTCGCAATTTTAGGGCACAAAATGCCCTTTTCACCAGAAAAGCCTCATTTTTCTGCACCAAGCTCTCAATTTTAGCACCAAACCCACCTTTTTCACCTGAAAAGCCTCATTTTTCTGCACCAATATTTCAATGTTATGGACAAGCTCTCCTTTTTTGGGTGAAAAGCCTCATTTTTCTGCACCAAGCTCTCAATTTTAGGGACAAGCTCTCAATTTTCAGATTAAAAGCCTCATTTTTCTTCACCAATATCTCAATTTATGGCACAAACCTCCTTTTTCAGATTAAAAGCCTCATTTTCCTACTCCAAGCTCCCAATTTTAGGGACAAGCTCTCAATTTTTGGGTGAAAAGCCTCATTTTTCTTCACCAATATCTCAATTTTAGGGCACAAACCTCCTTTTTCAGGTTAAAAGCCTCATTTTTCTGCACCAATATCTCAATTTTAGGGCACAAACCTCCTTTTTCAGATTAAAAGCCTCATTTTCCTACTCCAAGCTCTCAATTTTAGGGCACAAACCCCCATTTTACCTCTCAAAGATTAATTTTTGGCATCCAAAGTTTTGATTCTACAGGTAACAACCTCCCTTTTATGCAGCAGTGCCTCGTTTCCAGGGCCCTACCTCTCCTTTTTTACAGCACAAACCCTATCATGGGGGCTAAACCCGCGTTTTTGGGGTGAAAAGCCTCATTTTTCTGCACCAAGCTCTCAATTTCGGGCACAAAATGCCTTTTTCGGGTGAAAAAGCCTCATTTTTCTGCACAGAGCTCTCAATTTTCTGCACCAAACCCACCTTTTTCACCTGAAAAGCCTCATTTTTCGGAAACACTCTCTCAATTTTACGGTAAAACCCGCCTTTTTCACCTGAAAAGCCTCATTTTCCTACAACAAGCTCTCAATTTTAGGGTAAAACCCGCCTTTTTCGGGTAAAAAAGCCTCATTTTCCTACAACAAGCTCTCAATTTTAGGGTAAAACCTGCCTTTTTCGGGTAAAAAAGCCTCATTTTCCTACAACAAGCTCGCAATTTTAGGGCACAAAATGCCCTTTTCACCAGAAAAGCCTCATTTTTCTGCACCAAGCTCTCAATTTTAGCACCAAACCCACCTTTTTCACCTGAAAAGCCTCATTTTTCTGCACCAATATTTCAATGTTATGGACAAGCTCTCCTTTTTTGGGTGAAAAGCCTCATTTTTCTGCACCAAGCTCTCAATTTTAGGGACAAGCTCTCAATTTTCAGATTAAAAGCCTCATTTTTCTTCACCAATATCTCAATTTATGGCACAAACCTCCTTTTTCAGATTAAAAGCCTCATTTTCCTACTCCAAGCTTCCAATTTTAGGGACAAGCTCTCAATTTTTGGGTGAAAAACCTCATTTTTCTTCACCAATATCTCAATTTTAGGGCACAAACCTCCTTTTTCAGGTTAAAAGCCTCATTTTTCTGCACCAATATCTCAATTTTAGGGCACAAACCTCCTTTTTCAGGTTAAAAGCCTCATTTTTCTGCACCAATATCTCAATTTTAGGGCACAAACCTCCTTTTTCAGATTAAAAGCCTCATTTTCCTACTCCAAGCTCTCAATTTTAGGGCACAAACCCCCATTTTACCTCTCAAAGATTAATTTTTGGCATCCAAAGTTTTGATTCTACAGGTAACAACCTCCCTTTTATGCAGCAGTGCCTCGTTTCCAGGGCCCTACCTCTCCTTTTTTACAGCACAAACCCTATCATGGGGGCTAAACCCACGCTTTTGGGGTGAAAAACCTCATTTTTCTGTACCAAGCTCTCAATTTTAGGGCGGAAACAACCTTTTTCTGCTGAAAAGCCTCATTTTTCTGCAACAAGCTCTCAATTTTAGGGTAAAACCCACCTTTTTTGGGTGGAAAAGCCTCATTTTTCTGCACCAATATCTCAATTTTAGGGCACAAACCTCCTTTTTCAGATTAAAAGCCTCATTTTCCTACTCCAAGCTCTCAATTTTAGGGCAGAAACCGTCTTTTTCACACGTAAAGCCTCATTTTTCTGCAACAAGCTCTCAATTTTAGCACCAAACCCACCTTTTTCACCTAAAAAGCCTCATTTTTCTGCACCAATATTTCAATGTTATGGACAAGCTCCCTTTTTTGGGTGAAAAGCCTCATTTTTCTGCACCAATAGCGCAATTTTAAGGCCAAACCTGCATTTTTCAGATGAAAAGCCTCATTTTTCTGTACCAAGCTCTCCATTTTAGGGCAGAAACCGCATTTCTGCGGGTGAAAAGAATCATTTTTCTTCACCAAGCTCTCAATTTTAGGGTAAAACCCACCTTTTTTGGGTGGAAAAGCCTCATTTTTCTGCACCAATATCTCAATTTTAGGGCACAAACCTCCGTTTTCAGATTAAAAGCCTCATTTTCCTACTCCAAGCTCTCAATTTTAGGGACAAGCTCTCAATTTTTGGGTGAAAAGCCTCATTTTTCTGCACCAAGCTCTCAATTTTAGGGACAAGCACTCAATTTTCAGATTAAAAGCCTCATTTTTCTTCACCAATATCTCAATTTTAGGGCACAAACCTCCTTTTTCAGATTAAAAGCCTCATTTTCCTACTCCAAGCTCTCAATTTTAGGGACAAGCTCTCAATTTTTGGGTGAAAAGCCTCATTTTTCTTCACCAATATCTCAATTTTAGGGCACAAACCTCCTTTTTCAGATTAAAAGCCTCATTTTCCTACTCCAAGCTCTCAATTTTAGGGCACAAACCCCCATTTTACCTCTCAAAGATTAATTTTTGGCATCCAAAGTTTTGATTCTACAGGTAACAACCTCCCTTTTATGCAGCAGTGCCTCGTTTCCAGGGCCCTACCTCTCCTTTTTTACAGCACAAACCCTATCATGGGGGCTAAACCCGCGTTTTTGGGGTGAAAAGCCTCATTTTTCTGCACCAAGCTCTCAATTTCGGGCACAAAATGCCTTTTTCGGGTGAAAAAGCCTCATTTTTCTGCACAGAGCTCTCAATTTTCTGCACCAAACCCACCTTTTTCACCTGAAAAGCCTCATTTTTCGGAAACACTCTCTCAATTTTACGGTAAAACCCACCTTTTTCACCTGAAAAGCCTCATTTTCCTACAACAAGCTCTCAATTTTAGGGTAAAACCCGCCTTTTTCGGGTAAAAAAGCCTCATTTTCCTACAACAAGCTCTCAATTTTAGGGTAAAACCTGCCTTTTTCGGGTAAAAAAGCCTCATTTTCCTACAACAAGCTCGCAATTTTAGGGCACAAAATGCCCTTTTCACCAGAAAAGCCTCATTTTTCTGCACCAAGCTCTCAATTTTAGCACCAAACCCACCTTTTTCACCTGAAAAGCCTCATTTTTCTGCACCAATATTTCAATGTTATGGACAAGCTCTCCTTTTTTGGGTGAAAAGCCTCATTTTTCTGCACCAAGCTCTCAATTTTAGGGACAAGCTCTCAATTTTCAGATTAAAAGCCTCATTTTTCTTCACCAATATCTCAATTTATGGCACAAACCTCCTTTTTCAGATTAAAAGCCTCATTTTCCTACTCCAAGCTCCCAATTTTAGGGACAAGCTCTCAATTTTTGGGTGAAAAACCTCATTTTTCTTCACCAATATCTCAATTTTAGGGCACAAACCTCCTTTTTCAGGTTAAAAGCCTCATTTTTCTGCACCAATATCTCAATTTTAGGGCACAAACCTCCTTTTTCAGGTTAAAAGCCTCATTTTTCTGCACCAATATCTCAATTTTAGGGCACAAACCTCCTTTTTCAGATTAAAAGCCTCATTTTCCTACTCCAAGCTCTCAATTTTAGGGCACAAACCCCCATTTTACCTCTCAAAGATTAATTTTTGGCATCCAAAGTTTTGATTCTACAGGTAACAACCTCCCTTTTATGCAGCAGTGCCTCGTTTCCAGGGCCCTACCTCTCCTTTTTTACAGCACAAACCCTATCATGGGGGCTAAACCCACGCTTTTGGGGTGAAAAACCTCATTTTTCTTCACCAATATCTCAATTTTAGGGCACAAACCTCCTTTTTCAGATTAAAAGCCTCATTTTCCTACTCCAAGCTCTCAATTTTAGGGACAAGCTCTCAATTTTTGGGTGAAAAGCCTCATTTTTCTTCACCAATATCTCAATTTTAGGGCACAAACCTCCTTTTTCAGATTAAAAGCCTCATTTTTCTGCACCAAGCTCTCAATTTTAGGGACAAGCACTCAATTTTCAGATTAAAAGCCTCATTTTTCTTCACCAATATCTCAATTTTAGGGCACAAACCTCCGTTTTCAGATTAAAAGCCTCATTTTCCTACTCCAAGCTCTCAATTTTAGGGCACAAACCCCCATTTTACCTCTCAAAGATTAATTTTTGGCATCCAAAGTTTTGATTCTACAGGTAACAACCTCCCTTTTATGCAGCAGTGCCTCGTTTCCAGGGCCCTACCTCTCCTTTTTTACAGCACAAACCCTATCATGGGGGCTAAACCCGCGTTTTTGGGGTGAAAAGCCTCATTTTTCTGCACCAAGCTCTCAATTTCGGGCACAAAATGCCTTTTTCGGGTGAAAAAGCCTCATTTTTCTGCACAGAGCTCTCAATTTTCTGCACCAAACCCACCTTTTTCACCTGAAAAGCCTCATTTTTCGGAAACACTCTCTCAATTTTACGGTAAAACCCGCCTTTTTCACCTGAAAAGCCTCATTTTCCTACAACAAGCTCTCAATTTTAGGGTAAAACCCGCCTTTTTCGGGTAAAAAAGCCTCATTTTCCTACAACAAGCTCTCAATTTTAGGGTAAAACCTGCCTTTTTCGGGTAAAAAAGCCTCATTTTCCTACAACAAGCTCGCAATTTTAGGGCACAAAATGCCCTTTTCACCAGAAAAGCCTCATTTTTCTGCACCAAGCTCTCAATTTTAGCACCAAACCCACCTTTTTCACCTGAAAAGCCTCATTTTTCTGCACCAATATTTCAATGTTATGGACAAGCTCTCCTTTTTTGGGTGAAAAGCCTCATTTTTCTGCACCAAGCTCTCAATTTTAGGGACAAGCTCTCAATTTTCAGATTAAAAGCCTCATTTTTCTTCACCAATATCTCAATTTATGGCACAAACCTCCTTTTTCAGATTAAAAGCCTCATTTTCCTACTCCAAGCTCCCAATTTTAGGGACAAGCTCTCAATTTTTGGGTGAAAAACCTCATTTTTCTTCACCAATATCTCAATTTTAGGGCACAAACCTCCTTTTTCAGGTTAAAAGCCTCATTTTTCTGCACCAATATCTCAATTTTAGGGCACAAACCTCCTTTTTCAGGTTAAAAGCCTCATTTTTCTGCACCAATATCTCAATTTTAGGGCACAAACCCCCATTTTACCTCTCAAAGATTAATTTTTGGCATCCAAAGTTTTGATTCTACAGGTAACAACCTCCCTTTTATGCAGCAGTGCCTCGTTTCCAGGGCCCTACCTCTCCTTTTTTACAGCACAAACCCTATCATGGGGGCTAAACCCACGCTTTTGGGGTGAAAAACCTCATTTTTCTGTACCAAGCTCTCAATTTTAGGGCGGAAACAACCTTTTTCTGCTGAAAAGCCTCATTTTTCTGCAACAAGCTCTCAATTTTAGGGTAAAACCCACCTTTTTTGGGTGGAAAAGCCTCATTTTTCTGCACCAATATCTCAATTTTAGGGCACAAACCTCCTTTTTCAGATTAAAAGCCTCATTTTCCTACTCCAAGCTCTCAATTTTAGGGCACAAACCCCCATTTTACCTCTCAAAGATTAATTTTTGGCATCCAAGCTTTTGATTCTACAGGTAACAACCTCCCTTTTATGCAGCAGTGCCTCGTTTCCAGGGCCCTACCTCTCCTTTTTTACAGCACAAACCCTATCATGGGGGCTAAACCCGCGTTTTTGGGGTGAAAAGCCTCATTTTTCTGCACCAAGCTCTCAATTTTGGGCACAAAATGCCTTTTTCGGGTGAAAAAGCCTCATTTTTCTGCACAGAGCTCTCAATTTTCTGCACCAAACCCACCTTTTTCACCTGAAAAGCCTCATTTTTCGGAAACACTCTCTCAATTTTACGGTAAAACCCGCCTTTTTCACCTGAAAAGCCTCATTTTCCTACAACAAGCTCGCAATTTTAGGGTAAAACCTGCCTTTTTCGGGTAAAAAAGCCTCATTTTCCTACAACAAGCTCTCAATTTTAGGGTAAAACCCGCCTTTTTCGGGTAAAAAAGCCTCATTTTCCTACAACAAGCTCGCAATTTTAGGGCACAAAATGCCCTTTTCACCAGAAAAGCCTCATTTTTCTGCACCAAGCTCTCAATTTTAGCACCAAACCCACCTTTTTCACCTGAAAAGCCTCATTTTTCTGCACCAATATTTCAATGTTATGGACAAGCTCTCCTTTTTTGGGTGAAAAGCCTCATTTTTCTGCACCAAGCTCTCAATTTTAGGGACAAGCTCTCAATTTTCAGATTAAAAGCCTCATTTTTCTTCACCAATATCTCAATTTATGGCACAAACCTCCTTTTTCAGATTAAAAGCCTCATTTTCCTACTCCAAGCTCCCAATTTTAGGGACAAGCTCTCAATTTTTGGGTGAAAAGCCTCATTTTTCTTCACCAATATCTCAATTTTAGGGCACAAACCTCCTTTTTCAGGTTAAAAGCCTCATTTTTCTGCACCAATATCTCAATTTTAGGGCACAAACCTCCGTTTTCAGATTAAAAGCCTCATTTTCCTACTCCAAGCTCTCAATTTTAGGGCACAAACCCCCATTTTACCTCTCAAAGATTAATTTTTGGCATCCAAAGTTTTGATTCTACAGGTAACAACCTCCCTTTTATGCAGCAGTGCCTCGTTTCCAGGGCCCTACCTCTCCTTTTTTACAGCACAAACCCTATCATGGGGGCTAAACCCGCGTTTTTGGGGTGAAAAGCCTCATTTTTCTGCACCAAGCTCTCAATTTCGGGCACAAAATGCCTTTTTCGGGTGAAAAAGCCTCATTTTTCTGCACAGAGCTCTCAATTTTCTGCACCAAACCCACCTTTTTCACCTGAAAAGCCTCATTTTTCGGAAACACTCTCTCAATTTTACGGTAAAACCCGCCTTTTTCACCTGAAAAGCCTCATTTTCCTACAACAAGCTCTCAATTTTAGGGTAAAACCCGCCTTTTTCGGGTAAAAAAGCCTCATTTTCCTACAACAAGCTCTCAATTTTAGGGTAAAACCTGCCTTTTTCGGGTAAAAAAGCCTCATTTTCCTACAACAAGCTCGCAATTTTAGGGCACAAAATGCCCTTTTCACCAGAAAAGCCTCATTTTTCTGCACCAAGCTCTCAATTTTAGCACCAAACCCACCTTTTTCACCTGAAAAGCCTCATTTTTCTGCACCAATATTTCAATGTTATGGACAAGCTCTCCTTTTTTGGGTGAAAAGCCTCATTTTTCTGCACCAAGCTCTCAATTTTAGGGACAAGCTCTCAATTTTCAGATTAAAAGCCTCATTTTTCTTCACCAATATCTCAATTTATGGCACAAACCTCCTTTTTCAGATTAAAAGCCTCATTTTCCTACTCCAAGCTTCCAATTTTAGGGACAAGCTCTCAATTTTTGGGTGAAAAACCTCATTTTTCTTCACCAATATCTCAATTTTAGGGCACAAACCTCCTTTTTCAGGTTAAAAGCCTCATTTTTCTGCACCAATATCTCAATTTTAGGGCACAAACCTCCTTTTTCAGGTTAAAAGCCTCATTTTTCTGCACCAATATCTCAATTTTAGGGCACAAACCTCCTTTTTCAGATTAAAAGCCTCATTTTCCTACTCCAAGCTCTCAATTTTAGGGCACAAACCCCCATTTTACCTCTCAAAGATTAATTTTTGGCATCCAAAGTTTTGATTCTACAGGTAACAACCTCCCTTTTATGCAGCAGTGCCTCGTTTCCAGGGCCCTACCTCTCCTTTTTTACAGCACAAACCCTATCATGGGGGCTAAACCCACGCTTTTGGGGTGAAAAACCTCATTTTTCTGTACCAAGCTCTCAATTTTAGGGCGGAAACAACCTTTTTCTGCTGAAAAGCCTCATTTTTCTGCAACAAGCTCTCAATTTTAGGGTAAAACCCACCTTTTTTGGGTGGAAAAGCCTCATTTTTCTGCACCAATATCTCAATTTTAGGGCACAAACCTCCTTTTTCAGATTAAAAGCCTCATTTTCCTACTCCAAGCTCTCAATTTTAGGGCAGAAACCGTCTTTTTCACACGTAAAGCCTCATTTTTCTGCAACAAGCTCTCAATTTTAGCACCAAACCCACCTTTTTCACCTAAAAAGCCTCATTTTTCTGCACCAATATTTCAATGTTATGGACAAGCTCCCTTTTTTGGGTGAAAAGCCTCATTTTTCTGCACCAATAGCGCAATTTTAAGGCCAAACCTGCATTTTTCAGATGAAAAGCCTCATTTTTCTGTACCAAGCTCTCCATTTTAGGGCAGAAACCGCATTTCTGCGGGTGAAAAGAATCATTTTTCTTCACCAAGCTCTCAATTTTAGGGTAAAACCCACCTTTTTTGGGTGGAAAAGCCTCATTTTTCTGCACCAATATCTCAATTTTAGGGCACAAACCTCCGTTTTCAGATTAAAAGCCTCATTTTCCTACTCCAAGCTCTCAATTTTAGGGACAAGCTCTCAATTTTTGGGTGAAAAGCCTCATTTTTCTGCACCAAGCTCTCAATTTTAGGGACAAGCACTCAATTTTCAGATTAAAAGCCTCATTTTTCTTCACCAATATCTCAATTTTAGGGCACAAACCTCCTTTTTCAGATTAAAAGCCTCATTTTCCTACTCCAAGCTCTCAATTTTAGGGACAAGCTCTCAATTTTTGGGTGAAAAGCCTCATTTTTCTTCACCAATATCTCAATTTTAGGGCACAAACCTCCTTTTTCAGATTAAAAGCCTCATTTTCCTACTCCAAGCTCTCAATTTTAGGGCACAAACCCCCATTTTACCTCTCAAAGATTAATTTTTGGCATCCAAAGTTTTGATTCTACAGGTAACAACCTCCCTTTTATGCAGCAGTGCCTCGTTTCCAGGGCCCTACCTCTCCTTTTTTACAGCACAAACCCTATCATGGGGGCTAAACCCGCGTTTTTGGGGTGAAAAGCCTCATTTTTCTGCACCAAGCTCTCAATTTCGGGCACAAAATGCCTTTTTCGGGTGAAAAAGCCTCATTTTTCTGCACAGAGCTCTCAATTTTCTGCACCAAACCCACCTTTTTCACCTGAAAAGCCTCATTTTTCGGAAACACTCTCTCAATTTTACGGTAAAACCCACCTTTTTCACCTGAAAAGCCTCATTTTCCTACAACAAGCTCTCAATTTTAGGGTAAAACCCGCCTTTTTCGGGTAAAAAAGCCTCATTTTCCTACAACAAGCTCTCAATTTTAGGGTAAAACCTGCCTTTTTCGGGTAAAAAAGCCTCATTTTCCTACAACAAGCTCGCAATTTTAGGGCACAAAATGCCCTTTTCACCAGAAAAGCCTCATTTTTCTGCACCAAGCTCTCAATTTTAGCACCAAACCCACCTTTTTCACCTGAAAAGCCTCATTTTTCTGCACCAATATTTCAATGTTATGGACAAGCTCTCCTTTTTTGGGTGAAAAGCCTCATTTTTCTGCACCAAGCTCTCAATTTTAGGGACAAGCTCTCAATTTTCAGATTAAAAGCCTCATTTTTCTTCACCAATATCTCAATTTATGGCACAAACCTCCTTTTTCAGATTAAAAGCCTCATTTTCCTACTCCAAGCTCCCAATTTTAGGGACAAGCTCTCAATTTTTGGGTGAAAAACCTCATTTTTCTTCACCAATATCTCAATTTTAGGGCACAAACCTCCTTTTTCAGGTTAAAAGCCTCATTTTTCTGCACCAATATCTCAATTTTAGGGCACAAACCTCCTTTTTCAGGTTAAAAGCCTCATTTTTCTGCACCAATATCTCAATTTTAGGGCACAAACCTCCGTTTTCAGATTAAAAGCCTCATTTTCCTACTCCAAGCTCTCAATTTTAGGGCACAAACCCCCATTTTACCTCTCAAAGATTAATTTTTGGCATCCAAAGTTTTGATTCTACAGGTAACAACCTCCCTTTTATGCAGCAGTGCCTCGTTTCCAGGGCCCTACCTCTCCTTTTTTACAGCACAAACCCTATCATGGGGGCTAAACCCACGCTTTTGGGGTGAAAAACCTCATTTTTCTTCACCAATATCTCAATTTTAGGGCACAAACCTCCTTTTTCAGATTAAAAGCCTCATTTTCCTACTCCAAGCTCTCAATTTTAGGGACAAGCTCTCAATTTTTGGGTGAAAAGCCTCATTTTTCTTCACCAATATCTCAATTTTAGGGCACAAACCTCCTTTTTCAGATTAAAAGCCTCATTTTTCTGCACCAAGCTCTCAATTTTAGGGACAAGCACTCAATTTTCAGATTAAAAGCCTCATTTTTCTTCACCAATATCTCAATTTTAGGGCACAAACCTCCGTTTTCAGATTAAAAGCCTCATTTTCCTACTCCAAGCTCTCAATTTTAGGGCACAAACCCCCATTTTACCTCTCAAAGATTAATTTTTGGCATCCAAAGTTTTGATTCTACAGGTAACAACCTCCCTTTTATGCAGCAGTGCCTCGTTTCCAGGGCCCTACCTCTCCTTTTTTACAGCACAAACCCTATCATGGGGGCTAAACCCGCGTTTTTGGGGTGAAAAGCCTCATTTTTCTGCACCAAGCTCTCAATTTCGGGCACAAAATGCCTTTTTCGGGTGAAAAAGCCTCATTTTTCTGCACAGAGCTCTCAATTTTCTGCACCAAACCCACCTTTTTCACCTGAAAAGCCTCATTTTTCGGAAACACTCTCTCAATTTTAGGGTAAAACCCGCCTTTTTCACCTGAAAAGCCTCATTTTCCTACAACAAGCTCTCAATTTTAGGGTAAAACCCGCCTTTTTCGGGTAAAAAAGCCTCATTTTCCTACAACAAGCTCTCAATTTTAGGGTAAAACCTGCCTTTTTCGGGTAAAAAAGCCTCATTTTCCTACAACAAGCTCGCAATTTTAGGGCACAAAATGCCCTTTTCACCAGAAAAGCCTCATTTTTCTGCACCAAGCTCTCAATTTTAGCACCAAACCTGCCTTTTTCACCTGAAAAGCCTCATTTTTCTGCACCAATATTTCAATGTTATGGACAAGCTCTCCTTTTTTGGGTGAAAAGCCTCATTTTTCTGCACCAAGCTCTCAATTTTAGGGACAAGCTCTCAATTTTCAGATTAAAAGCCTCATTTTTCTTCACCAATATCTCAATTTATGGCACAAACCTCCTTTTTCAGATTAAAAGCCTCATTTTCCTACTCCAAGCTCCCAATTTTAGGGACAAGCTCTCAATTTTTGGGTGAAAAGCCTCATTTTTCTTCACCAATATCTCAATTTTAGGGCACAAACCTCCTTTTTCAGGTTAAAAGCCTCATTTTTCTGCACCAATATCTCAATTTTAGGGCACAAACCTCCTTTTTCAGATTAAAAGCCTCATTTTCCTACTCCAAGCTCTCAATTTTAGGGCACAAACCCCCATTTTACCTCTCAAAGATTAATTTTTGGCATCCAAAGTTTTGATTCTACAGGTAACAACCTCCCTTTTATGCAGCAGTGCCTCGTTTCCAGGGCCCTACCTCTCCTTTTTTACAGCACAAACCCTATCATGGGGGCTAAACCCGCGTTTTTGGGGTGAAAAGCCTCATTTTTCTGCACCAAGCTCTCAATTTCGGGCACAAAATGCCTTTTTCGGGTGAAAAAGCCTCATTTTTCTGCACAGAGCTCTCAATTTTCTGCACCAAACCCACCTTTTTCACCTGAAAAGCCTCATTTTTCGGAAACACTCTCTCAATTTTACGGTAAAACCCGCCTTTTTCACCTGAAAAGCCTCATTTTCCTACAACAAGCTCTCAATTTTAGGGTAAAACCCGCCTTTTTCGGGTAAAAAAGCCTCATTTTCCTACAACAAGCTCTCAATTTTAGGGTAAAACCTGCCTTTTTCGGGTAAAAAAGCCTCATTTTCCTACAACAAGCTCGCAATTTTAGGGCACAAAATGCCCTTTTCACCAGAAAAGCCTCATTTTTCTGCACCAAGCTCTCAATTTTAGCACCAAACCCACCTTTTTCACCTGAAAAGCCTCATTTTTCTGCACCAATATTTCAATGTTATGGACAAGCTCTCCTTTTTTGGGTGAAAAGCCTCATTTTTCTGCACCAAGCTCTCAATTTTAGGGACAAGCTCTCAATTTTCAGATTAAAAGCCTCATTTTTCTTCACCAATATCTCAATTTATGGCACAAACCTCCTTTTTCAGATTAAAAGCCTCATTTTCCTACTCCAAGCTCCCAATTTTAGGGACAAGCTCTCAATTTTTGGGTGAAAAGCCTCATTTTTCTTCACCAATATCTCAATTTTAGGGCACAAACCTCCTTTTTCAGGTTAAAAGCCTCATTTTTCTGCACCAATATCTCAATTTTAGGGCACAAACCTCCGTTTTCAGATTAAAAGCCTCATTTTCCTACTCCAAGCTCTCAATTTTAGGGCACAAACCCCCATTTTACCTCTCAAAGATTAATTTTTGGCATCCAAAGTTTTGATTCTACAGGTAACAACCTCCCTTTTATGCAGCAGTGCCTCGTTTCCAGGGCCCTACCTCTCCTTTTTTACAGCACAAACCCTATCATGGGGGCTAAACCCACGCTTTTGGGGTGAAAAACCTCATTTTTCTGTACCAAGCTCTCAATTTTAGGGCGGAAACAACCTTTTTCTGCTGAAAAGCCTCATTTTTCTGCAACAAGCTCTCAATTTTAGGGTAAAACCCACCTTTTTTGGGTGGAAAAGCCTCATTTTTCTGCACCAATATCTCAATTTTAGGGCACAAACCTCCTTTTTCAGATTAAAAGCCTCATTTTCCTACTCCAAGCTCTCAATTTTAGGGCACAAACCCCCATTTTACCTCTCAAAGATTAATTTTTGGCATCCAAGCTTTTGATTCTACAGGTAACAACCTCCCTTTTATGCAGCAGTGCCTCGTTTCCAGGGCCCTACCTCTCCTTTTTTACAGCACAAACCCTATCATGGGGGCTAAACCCGCGTTTTTGGGGTGAAAAGCCTCATTTTTCTGCACCAAGCTCTCAATTTTGGGCACAAAATGCCTTTTTCGGGTGAAAAAGCCTCATTTTTCTGCACAGAGCTCTCAATTTTCTGCACCAAACCCACCTTTTTCACCTGAAAAGCCTCATTTTTCGGAAACACTCTCTCAATTTTACGGTAAAACCCGCCTTTTTCACCTGAAAAGCCTCATTTTCCTACAACAAGCTCGCAATTTTAGGGTAAAACCTGCCTTTTTCGGGTAAAAAAGCCTCATTTTCCTACAACAAGCTCTCAATTTTAGGGTAAAACCCGCCTTTTTCGGGTAAAAAAGCCTCATTTTCCTACAACAAGCTCGCAATTTTAGGGCACAAAATGCCCTTTTCACCAGAAAAGCCTCATTTTTCTGCACCAAGCTCTCAATTTTAGCACCAAACCCACCTTTTTCACCTGAAAAGCCTCATTTTTCTGCACCAATATTTCAATGTTATGGACAAGCTCTCCTTTTTTGGGTGAAAAGCCTCATTTTTCTGCACCAAGCTCTCAATTTTAGGGACAAGCTCTCAATTTTCAGATTAAAAGCCTCATTTTTCTTCACCAATATCTCAATTTATGGCACAAACCTCCTTTTTCAGATTAAAAGCCTCATTTTCCTACTCCAAGCTCCCAATTTTAGGGACAAGCTCTCAATTTTTGGGTGAAAAGCCTCATTTTTCTTCACCAGTATCTCAATTTTAGGGCACAAACCTCCTTTTTCAGGTTAAAAGCCTCATTTTTCTGCACCAATATCTCAATTTTAGGGCACAAACCTCCTTTTTCAGATTAAAAGCCTCATTTTCCTACTCCAAGCTCTCAATTTTAGGGACAAGCTCTCAATTTTTGGGTGAAAAGCCTCATTTTTCTTCACCAATATCTCAATTTTAGGGCACAAACCTCCTTTTTCAGATTAAAAGCCTCATTTTTCTGCACCAAGCTCTCAATTTTAGGGACAAGCACTCAATTTTCAGATTAAAAGCCTCATTTTTCTTCACCAATATCTCAATTTTAGGGCACAAACCTCCGTTTTCAGATTAAAAGCCTCATTTTCCTACTCCAAGCTCTCAATTTTAGGGCACAAACCCCCATTTTACCTCTCAAAGATTAATTTTTGGCATCCAAAGTTTTGATTCTACAGGTAACAACCTCCCTTTTATGCAGCAGTGCCTCGTTTCCAGGGCCCTACCTCTCCTTTTTTACAGCACAAACCCTATCATGGGGGCTAAACCCGCGTTTTTGGGGTGAAAAGCCTCATTTTTCTGCACCAAGCTCTCAATTTCGGGCACAAAATGCCTTTTTCGGGTGAAAAAGCCTCATTTTTCTGCACAGAGCTCTCAATTTTCTGCACCAAACCCGCCTTTTTCACCTGAAAAGCCTCATTTTCCTACAACAAGCTCTCAATTTTAGGGTAAAACCCGCCTTTTTCGGGTAAAAAAGCCTCATTTTCCTACAACAAGCTCTCAATTTTAGGGTAAAACCTGCCTTTTTCGGGTAAAAAAGCCTCATTTTCCTACAACAAGCTCGCAATTTTAGGGCACAAAATGCCCTTTTCACCAGAAAAGCCTCATTTTTCTGCACCAAGCTCTCAATTTTAGCACCAAACCCACCTTTTTCACCTGAAAAGCCTCATTTTTCTGCACCAATATTTCAATGTTATGGACAAGCTCTCCTTTTTTGGGTGAAAAGCCTCATTTTTCTGCACCAAGCTCTCAATTTTAGGGACAAGCTCTCAATTTTCAGATTAAAAGCCTCATTTTTCTTCACCAATATCTCAATTTATGGCACAAACCTCCTTTTTCAGATTAAAAGCCTCATTTTCCTACTCCAAGCTCCCAATTTTAGGGACAAGCTCTCAATTTTTGGGTGAAAAGCCTCATTTTTCTTCACCAATATCTCAATTTTAGGGCACAAACCTCCTTTTTCAGGTTAAAAGCCTCATTTTTCTGCACCAATATCTCAATTTTAGGGCACAAACCTCCTTTTTCAGATTAAAAGCCTCATTTTCCTACTCCAAGCTCTCAATTTTAGGGCACAAACCCCCATTTTACCTCTCAAAGATTAATTTTTGGCATCCAAAGTTTTGATTCTACAGGTAACAACCTCCCTTTTATGCAGCAGTGCCTCGTTTCCAGGGCCCTACCTCTCCTTTTTTACAGCACAAACCCTATCATGGGGGCTAAACCCACGCTTTTGGGGTGAAAAACCTCATTTTTCTGTACCAAGCTCTCAATTTTAGGGCGGAAACAACCTTTTTCTGCTGAAAAGCCTCATTTTTCTGCAACAAGCTCTCAATTTTAGGGTAAAACCCACCTTTTTTGGGTGGAAAAGCCTCATTTTTCTGCACCAATATCTCAATTTTAGGGCACAAACCTCCTTTTTCAGATTAAAAGCCTCATTTTCCTACTCCAAGCTCTCAATTTTAGGGCAGAAACCGTCTTTTTCACACGTAAAGCCTCATTTTTCTGCAACAAGCTCTCAATTTTAGCACCAAACCCACCTTTTTCACCTAAAAAGCCTCATTTTTCTGCACCAATATTTCAATGTTATGGACAAGCTCCCTTTTTTGGGTGAAAAGCCTCATTTTTCTGCACCAATAGCGCAATTTTAAGGCCAAACCTGCATTTTTCAGATGAAAAGCCTCATTTTTCTGTACCAAGCTCTCCATTTTAGGGCAGAAACCGCATTTCTGCGGGTGAAAAGAATCATTTTTCTTCACCAAGCTCTCAATTTTAGGGTAAAACCCACCTTTTTTGGGTGGAAAAGCCTCATTTTTCTGCACCAATATCTCAATTTTAGGGCACAAACCTCCGTTTTCAGATTAAAAGCCTCATTTTCCTACTCCAAGCTCTCAATTTTAGGGACAAGCTCTCAATTTTTGGGTGAAAAGCCTCATTTTTCTGCACCAAGCTCTCAATTTTAGGGACAAGCACTCAATTTTCAGATTAAAAGCCTCATTCTTCTTCACCAATATCTCAATTTTAGGGCACAAACCTCCTTTTTCAGATTAAAAGCCTCATTTTCCTACTCCAAGCTCTCAATTTTAGGGACAAGCTCTCAATTTTTGGGTGAAAAGCCTCATTTTTCTTCACCAATATCTCAATTTTAGGGCACAAACCTCCTTTTTCAGGTTAAAAGCCTCATTTTTCTGCACCAATATCTCAATTTTAGGGCACAAACCTCCGTCTTCAGATTAAAAGCCTCATTTTCCTACTCCAAGCTCTCAATTTTAGGGCACAAACCCCCATTTTACCTCTCAAAGATTAATTTTTGGCATCCAAAGTTTTGATTCTACAGGTAACAACCTCCCTTTTATGCAGCAGTGCCTCGTTTCCAGGGCCCTACCTCTCCTTTTTTACAGCACAAACCCTATCATGGGGGCTAAACCCGCGTTTTTGGGGTGAAAAGCCTCATTTTTCTGCACCAAGCTCTCAATTTCGGGCACAAAATGCCTTTTTCGGGTGAAAAAGCCTCATTTTTCTGCACAGAGCTCTCAATTTTCTGCACCAAACCCACCTTTTTCACCTGAAAAGCCTCATTTTTCGGAAACACTCTCTCAATTTTACGGTAAAACCCGCCTTTTTCACCTGAAAAGCCTCATTTTCCTACAACAAGCTCTCAATTTTAGGGTAAAACCCGCCTTTTTCGGGTAAAAAAGCCTCATTTTCCTACAACAAGCTCTCAATTTTAGGGTAAAACCTGCCTTTTTCGGGTAAAAAAGCCTCATTTTCCTACAACAAGCTCGCAATTTTAGGGCACAAAATGCCCTTTTCACCAGAAAAGCCTCATTTTTCTGCACCAAGCTCTCAATTTTAGCACCAAACCCACCTTTTTCACCTGAAAAGCCTCATTTTTATGCACCAATATTTCAATGTTATGGACAAGCTCTCCTTTTTTGGGTGAAAAGCCTCATTTTTCTGCACCAAGCTCTCAATTTTAGGGACAAGCTCTCAATTTTCAGATTAAAAGCCTCATTTTTCTTCACCAATATCTCAATTTATGGCACAAACCTCCTTTTTCAGATTAAAAGCCTCATTTTCCTACTCCAAGCTCCCAATTTTAGGGACAAGCTCTCAATTTTTGGGTGAAAAGCCTCATTTTTCTTCACCAATATCTCAATTTTAGGGCACAAACCTCCTTTTTCAGGTTAAAAGCCTCATTTTTCTGCACCAATATCTCAATTTTAGGGCACAAACCTCCGTTTTCAGATTAAAAGCCTCATTTTCCTACTCCAAGCTCTCAATTTTAGGGCACAAACCCCCATTTTACCTCTCAAAGATTAATTTTTGGCATCCAAAGTTTTGATTCTACAGGTAACAACCTCCCTTTTATGCAGCAGTGCCTCGTTTCCAGGGCCCTACCTCTCCTTTTTTACAGCACAAACCCTATCATGGGGGCTAAACCCGCGTTTTTGGGGTGAAAAGCCTCATTTTTCTGCACCAAGCTCTCAATTTCGGGCACAAAATGCCTTTTTCGGGTGAAAAAGCCTCATTTTTCTGCACAGAGCTCTCAATTTTCTGCACCAAACCCACCTTTTTCACCTGAAAAGCCTCATTTTTCGGAAACACTCTCTCAATTTTACGGTAAAACCCGCCTTTTTCACCTGAAAAGCCTCATTTTCCTACAACAAGCTCTCAATTTTAGGGTAAAACCCGCCTTTTTCGGGTAAAAAAGCCTCATTTTCCTACAACAAGCTCTCAATTTTAGGGTAAAACCTGCCTTTTTCGGGTAAAAAAGCCTCATTTTCCTACAACAAGCTCGCAATTTTAGGGCACAAAATGCCCTTTTCACCAGAAAAGCCTCATTTTTCTGCACCAAGCTCTCAATTTTAGCACCAAACCCACCTTTTTCACCTGAAAAGCCTCATTTTTCTGCACCAATATTTCAATGTTATGGACAAGCTCTCCTTTTTTGGGTGAAAAGCCTCATTTTTCTGCACCAAGCTCTCAATTTTAGGGACAAGCTCTCAATTTTCAGATTAAAAGCCTCATTTTTCTTCACCAATATCTCAATTTTAGGGCACAAACCTCCTTTTTCAGATTAAAAGCCTCATTTTCCTACTCCAAGCTCCCAATTTTAGGGACAAGCTCTCAATTTTTGGGTGAAAAGCCTCATTTTTCTTCACCAATATCTCAATTTTAGGGCACAAACCTCCTTTTTCAGGTTAAAAGCCTCATTTTTCTGCACCAATATCTCAATTTTAGGGCACAAACCTCCGTTTTCAGATTAAAAGCCTCATTTTCCTACTCCAAGCTCTCAATTTTAGGGCACAAACCCCCATTTTACCTCTCAAAGATTAATTTTTGGCATCCAAAGTTTTGATTCTACAGGTAACAACCTCCCTTTTATGCAGCAGTGCCTCGTTTCCAGGGCCCTACCTCTCCTTTTTTACAGCACAAACCCTATCATGGGGGCTAAACCCGCGTTTTTGGGGTGAAAAGCCTCATTTTTCTGCACCAAGCTCTCAATTTCGGGCACAAAATGCCTTTTTCGGGTGAAAAAGCCTCATTTTTCTGCACAGAGCTCTCAATTTTCTGCACCAAACCCACCTTTTTCACCTGAAAAGCCTCATTTTTCGGAAACACTCTCTCAATTTTACGGTAAAACCCGCCTTTTTCACCTGAAAAGCCTCATTTTCCTACAACAAGCTCTCAATTTTAGGGTAAAACCCGCCTTTTTCGGGTAAAAAAGCCTCATTTTCCTACAACAAGCTCTCAATTTTAGGGTAAAACCTGCCTTTTTCGGGTAAAAAAGCCTCATTTTCCTACAACAAGCTCGCAATTTTAGGGCACAAAATGCCCTTTTCACCAGAAAAGCCTCATTTTTCTGCACCAAGCTCTCAATTTTAGCACCAAACCCACCTTTTTCACCTGAAAAGCCTCATTTTTCTGCACCAATATTTCAATGTTATGGACAAGCTCTCCTTTTTTGGGTGAAAAGCCTCATTTTTCTGCACCAAGCTCTCAATTTTAGGGACAAGCTCTCAATTTTCAGATTAAAAGCCTCATTTTTCTTCACCAATATCTCAATTTATGGCACAAACCTCCTTTTTCAGATTAAAAGCCTCATTTTCCTACTCCAAGCTCCCAATTTTAGGGACAAGCTCTCAATTTTTGGGTGAAAAGCCTCATTTTTCTTCACCAATATCTCAATTTTAGGGCACAAACCTCCTTTTTCAGGTTAAAAGCCTCATTTTTCTGCACCAATATCTCAATTTTAGGGCACAAACCTCCGTTTTCAGATTAAAAGCCTCATTTTCCTACTCCAAGCTCTCAATTTTAGGGCACAAACCCCCATTTTACCTCTCAAAGATTAATTTTTGGCATCCAAAGTTTTGATTCTACAGGTAACAACCTCCCTTTTATGCAGCAGTGCCTCGTTTCCAGGGCCCTACCTCTCCTTTTTTACAGCACAAACCCTATCATGGGGGCTAAACCCACGCTTTTGGGGTGAAAAACCTCATTTTTCTGTACCAAGCTCTCAATTTTAGGGCGGAAACAACCTTTTTCTGCTGAAAAGCCTCATTTTTCTGCAACAAGCTCTCAATTTTAGGGTAAAACCCACCTTTTTTGGGTGGAAAAGCCTCATTTTTCTGCACCAATATCTCAATTTTAGGGCACAAACCTCCTTTTTCAGATTAAAAGCCTCATTTTCCTACTCCAAGCTCTCAATTTTAGGGCACAAACCCCCATTTTACCTCTCAAAGATTAATTTTTGGCATCCAAGCTTTTGATTCTACAGGTAACAACCTCCCTTTTATGCAGCAGTGCCTCGTTTCCAGGGCCCTACCTCTCCTTTTTTACAGCACAAACCCTATCATGGGGGCTAAACCCGCGTTTTTGGGGTGAAAAGCCTCATTTTTCTGCACCAAGCTCTCAATTTTGGGCACAAAATGCCTTTTTCGGGTGAAAAAGCCTCATTTTTCTGCACAGAGCTCTCAATTTTCTGCACCAAACCCACCTTTTTCACCTGAAAAGCCTCATTTTTCGGAAACACTCTCTCAATTTTACGGTAAAACCCGCCTTTTTCACCTGAAAAGCCTCATTTTCCTACAACAAGCTCGCAATTTTAGGGTAAAACCTGCCTTTTTCGGGTAAAAAAGCCTCATTTTCCTACAACAAGCTCTCAATTTTAGGGTAAAACCCGCCTTTTTCGGGTAAAAAAGCCTCATTTTCCTACAACAAGCTCGCAATTTTAGGGCACAAAATGCCCTTTTCACCAGAAAAGCCTCATTTTTCTGCACCAAGCTCTCAATTTTAGCACCAAACCCACCTTTTTCACCTGAAAAGCCTCATTTTTCTGCACCAATATTTCAATGTTATGGACAAGCTCTCCTTTTTTGGGTGAAAAGCCTCATTTTTCTGCACCAAGCTCTCAATTTTAGGGACAAGCTCTCAATTTTCAGATTAAAAGCCTCATTTTTCTTCACCAATATCTCAATTTATGGCACAAACCTCCTTTTTCAGATTAAAAGCCTCATTTTCCTACTCCAAGCTCCCAATTTTAGGGACAAGCTCTCAATTTTTGGGTGAAAAGCCTCATTTTTCTTCACCAGTATCTCAATTTTAGGGCACAAACCTCCTTTTTCAGGTTAAAAGCCTCATTTTTCTGCACCAATATCTCAATTTTAGGGCACAAACCTCCTTTTTCAGATTAAAAGCCTCATTTTCCTACTCCAAGCTCTCAATTTTAGGGACAAGCTCTCAATTTTTGGGTGAAAAGCCTCATTTTTCTTCACCAATATCTCAATTTTAGGGCACAAACCTCCTTTTTCAGATTAAAAGCCTCATTTTTCTGCACCAAGCTCTCAATTTTAGGGACAAGCACTCAATTTTCAGATTAAAAGCCTCATTTTTCTTCACCAATATCTCAATTTTAGGGCACAAACCTCCGTTTTCAGATTAAAAGCCTCATTTTCCTACTCCAAGCTCTCAATTTTAGGGCACAAACCCCCATTTTACCTCTCAAAGATTAATTTTTGGCATCCAAAGTTTTGATTCTACAGGTAACAACCTCCCTTTTATGCAGCAGTGCCTCGTTTCCAGGGCCCTACCTCTCCTTTTTTACAGCACAAACCCTATCATGGGGGCTAAACCCGCGTTTTTGGGGTGAAAAGCCTCATTTTTCTGCACCAAGCTCTCAATTTCGGGCACAAAATGCCTTTTTCGGGTGAAAAAGCCTCATTTTTCTGCACAGAGCTCTCAATTTTCTGCACCAAACCCGCCTTTTTCACCTGAAAAGCCTCATTTTCCTACAACAAGCTCTCAATTTTAGGGTAAAACCCGCCTTTTTCGGGTAAAAAAGCCTCATTTTCCTACAACAAGCTCTCAATTTTAGGGTAAAACCTGCCTTTTTCGGGTAAAAAAGCCTCATTTTCCTACAACAAGCTCGCAATTTTAGGGCACAAAATGCCCTTTTCACCAGAAAAGCCTCATTTTTCTGCAACAAGCTCTCAATTTTAGCACCAAACCCACCTTTTTCACCTGAAAAGCCTCATTTTTCTGCACCAATATTTCAATGTTATGGACAAGCTCTCCTTTTTTGGGTGAAAAGCCTCATTTTTCTGCACCAAGCTCTCAATTTTAGGGACAAGCTCTCAATTTTCAGATTAAAAGCCTCATTTTTCTTCACCAATATCTCAATTTATGGCACAAACCTCCTTTTTCAGATTAAAAGCCTCATTTTCCTACTCCAAGCTCCCAATTTTAGGGACAAGCTCTCAATTTTTGGGTGAAAAGCCTCATTTTTCTTCACCAATATCTCAATTTTAGGGCACAAACCTCCTTTTTCAGGTTAAAAGCCTCATTTTTCTGCACCAATATCTCAATTTTAGGGCACAAACCTCCTTTTTCAGATTAAAAGCCTCATTTTCCTACTCCAAGCTCTCAATTTTAGGGCACAAACCCCCATTTTACCTCTCAAAGATTAATTTTTGGCATCCAAAGTTTTGATTCTACAGGTAACAACCTCCCTTTTATGCAGCAGTGCCTCGTTTCCAGGGCCCTACCTCTCCTTTTTTACAGCACAAACCCTATCATGGGGGCTAAACCCACGCTTTTGGGGTGAAAAACCTCATTTTTCTGTACCAAGCTCTCAATTTTAGGGCGGAAACAACCTTTTTCTGCTGAAAAGCCTCATTTTTCTGCAACAAGCTCTCAATTTTAGGGTAAAACCCACCTTTTTTGGGTGGAAAAGCCTCATTTTTCTGCACCAATATCTCAATTTTAGGGCACAAACCTCCTTTTTCAGATTAAAAGCCTCATTTTCCTACTCCAAGCTCTCAATTTTAGGGCAGAAACCGTCTTTTTCACACGTAAAGCCTCATTTTTCTGCAACAAGCTCTCAATTTTAGCACCAAACCCACCTTTTTCACCTAAAAAGCCTCATTTTTCTGCACCAATATTTCAATGTTATGGACAAGCTCCCTTTTTTGGGTGAAAAGCCTCATTTTTCTGCACCAATAGCGCAATTTTAAGGCCAAACCTGCATTTTTCAGATGAAAAGCCTCATTTTTCTGTACCAAGCTCTCCATTTTAGGGCAGAAACCGCATTTCTGCGGGTGAAAAGAATCATTTTTCTTCACCAAGCTCTCAATTTTAGGGTAAAACCCACCTTTTTTGGGTGGAAAAGCCTCATTTTTCTGCACCAATATCTCAATTTTAGGGCACAAACCTCCGTTTTCAGATTAAAAGCCTCATTTTCCTACTCCAAGCTCTCAATTTTAGGGACAATCTCTCAATTTTTGGGTGAAAAGCCTCATTTTTCTGCACCAAGCTCTCAATTTTAGGGACAAGCTCTCAATTTTTGGGTGAAAAGCCTCATTTTTCTTCACCAATATCTCAATTTTAGGGCACAAACCTCCTTTTTCAGATTAAAAGCCTCATTTTCCTACTCCAAGCTCTCAATTTTAGGGACAAGCTCTCAATTTTTGGGTGAAAAGCCTCATTTTTCTTCACCAATATCTCAATTTTAGGGCACAAACCTCCTTTTTCAGATTAAAAGCCTCATTTTCCTACTCCAAGCTCTCAATTTTAGGGCACAAACCCCCATTTTACCTCTCAAAGATTAATTTTTGGCATCCAAAGTTTTGATTCTACAGGTAACAACCTCCCTTTTATGCAGCAGTGCCTCGTTTCCAGGGCCCTACCTCTCCTTTTTTACAGCACAAACCCTATCATGGGGGCTAAACCCGCGTTTTTGGGGTGAAAAGCCTCATTTTTCTGCACCAAGCTCTCAATTTCGGGCACAAAATGCCTTTTTCGGGTGAAAAAGCCTCATTTTTCTGCACAGAGCTCTCAATTTTCTGCACCAAACCCACCTTTTTCACCTGAAAAGCCTCATTTTTCGGAAACACTCTCTCAATTTTACGGTAAAACCCACCTTTTTCACCTGAAAAGCCTCATTTTCCTACAACAAGCTCTCAATTTTAGGGTAAAACCCGCCTTTTTCGGGTAAAAAAGCCTCATTTTCCTACAACAAGCTCTCAATTTTAGGGTAAAACCTGCCTTTTTCGGGTAAAAAAGCCTCATTTTCCTACAACAAGCTCGCAATTTTAGGGCACAAAATGCCCTTTTCACCAGAAAAGCCTCATTTTTCTGCACCAAGCTCTCAATTTTAGCACCAAACCCACCTTTTTCACCTGAAAAGCCTCATTTTTATGCACCAATATTTCAATGTTATGGACAAGCTCTCCTTTTTTGGGTGAAAAGCCTCATTTTTCTGCACCAAGCTCTCAATTTTAGGGACAAGCTCTCAATTTTCAGATTAAAAGCCTCATTTTTCTTCACCAATATCTCAATTTATGGCACAAACCTCCTTTTTAAGATTAAAAGCCTCATTTTCCTACTCCAAGCTCCCAATTTTAGGGACAAGCTCTCAATTTTTGGGTGAAAAACCTCATTTTTCTTCACCAATATCTCAATTTTAGGGCACAAACCTCCTTTTTCAGGTTAAAAGCCTCATTTTTCTGCACCAATATCTCAATTTTAGGGCACAAACCTCCTTTTTCAGATTAAAAGCCTCATTTTCCTACTCCAAGCTCTCAATTTTAGGGACAAGCTCTCAATTTTTGGGTGAAAAGCCTCATTTTTCTTCACCAATATCTCAATTTTAGGGCACAAACCTCCTTTTTCAGGTTAAAAGCCTCATTTTTCTGCACCAATATCTCAATTTTAGGGCACAAACCTCCGTCTTCAGATTAAAAGCCTCATTTTCCTACTCCAAGCTCTCAATTTTAGGGCACAAACCCCCATTTTACCTCTCAAAGATTAATTTTTGGCATCCAAAGTTTTGATTCTACAGGTAACAACCTCCCTTTTATGCAGCAGTGCCTCGTTTCCAGGGCCCTACCTCTCCTTTTTTACAGCACAAACCCTATCATGGGGGCTAAACCCGCGTTTTTGGGGTGAAAAGCCTCATTTTTCTGCACCAAGCTCTCAATTTCGGGCACAAAATGCCTTTTTCGGGTGAAAAAGCCTCATTTTTCTGCACAGAGCTCTCAATTTTCTGCACCAAACCCACCTTTTTCACCTGAAAAGCCTCATTTTTCGGAAACACTCTCTCAATTTTACGGTAAAACCCGCCTTTTTCACCTGAAAAGCCTCATTTTCCTACAACAAGCTCTCAATTTTAGGGTAAAACCCGCCTTTTTCGGGTAAAAAAGCCTCATTTTCCTACAACAAGCTCTCAATTTTAGGGTAAAACCTGCCTTTTTCGGGTAAAAAAGCCTCATTTTCCTACAACAAGCTCGCAATTTTAGGGCACAAAATGCCCTTTTCACCAGAAAAGCCTCATTTTTCTGCACCAAGCTCTCAATTTTAGCACCAAACCCACCTTTTTCACCTGAAAAGCCTCATTTTTCTGCACCAATATTTCAATGTTATGGACAAGCTCTCCTTTTTTGGGTGAAAAGCCTCATTTTTCTGCACCAAGCTCTCAATTTTAGGGACAAGCTCTCAATTTTCAGATTAAAAGCCTCATTTTTCTTCACCAATATCTCAATTTATGGCACAAACCTCCTTTTTCAGATTAAAAGCCTCATTTTCCTACTCCAAGCTCCCAATTTTAGGGACAAGCTCTCAATTTTTGGGTGAAAAGCCTCATTTTTCTTCACCAATATCTCAATTTTAGGGCACAAACCTCCTTTTTCAGGTTAAAAGCCTCATTTTTCTGCACCAATATCTCAATTTTAGGGCACAAACCTCCGTTTTCAGATTAAAAGCCTCATTTTCCTACTCCAAGCTCTCAATTTTAGGGCACAAACCCCCATTTTACCTCTCAAAGATTAATTTTTGGCATCCAAAGTTTTGATTCTACAGGTAACAACCTCCCTTTTATGCAGCAGTGCCTCGTTTCCAGGGCCCTACCTCTCCTTTTTTACAGCACAAACCCTATCACGGGGGCTAAACCCGCGTTTTTGGGGTGAAAAGCCTCATTTTTCTGCACCAAGCTCTCAATTTCGGGCACAAAATGCCTTTTTCGGGTGAAAAAGCCTCATTTTTCTGCACAGAGCTCTCAATTTTCTGCACCAAACCCACCTTTTTCACCTGAAAAGCCTCATTTTTCGGAAACACTCTCTCAATTTTACGGTAAAACCCGCCTTTTTCACCTGAAAAGCCTCATTTTCCTACAACAAGCTCTCAATTTTAGGGTAAAACCCGCCTTTTTCGGGTAAAAAAGCCTCATTTTCCTACAACAAGCTCTCAATTTTAGGGTAAAACCTGCCTTTTTCGGGTAAAAAAGCCTCATTTTCCTACAACAAGCTCGCAATTTTAGGGCACAAAATGCCCTTTTCACCAG
This sequence comes from Strix uralensis, assembly GCF_047716275.1. Lineage (NCBI taxonomy): Eukaryota > Metazoa > Chordata > Aves > Strigiformes > Strigidae > Strix > Strix uralensis. The sequence goes on along the minus strand of NC_133972.1, from coordinate 9,016,873 downwards.
AAAAGCCTCATTTTTCTGCACCAAGCTCTCAATTTTAGCACCAAACCCACCTTTTTCACCTGAAAAGCCTCATTTTTCTGCACCAATATTTCAATGTTATGGACAAGCTCTCCTTTTTTGGGTGAAAAGCCTCATTTTTCTGCACCAAGCTCTCAATTTTAGGGACAAGCTCTCAATTTTCAGATTAAAAGCCTCATTTTTCTTCACCAATATCTCAATTTTAGGGCACAAACCTCCTTTTTCAGATTAAAAGCCTCATTTTCCTACTCCAAGCTCCCAATTTTAGGGACAAGCTCTCAATTTTTGGGTGAAAAGCCTCATTTTTCTTCACCAATATCTCAATTTTAGGGCACAAACCTCCTTTTTCAGGTTAAAAGCCTCATTTTTCTGCACCAATATCTCAATTTTAGGGCACAAACCTCCGTTTTCAGATTAAAAGCCTCATTTTCCTACTCCAAGCTCTCAATTTTAGGGCACAAACCCCCATTTTACCTCTCAAAGATTAATTTTTGGCATCCAAAGTTTTGATTCTACAGGTAACAACCTCCCTTTTATGCAGCAGTGCCTCGTTTCCAGGGCCCTACCTCTCCTTTTTTACAGCACAAACCCTATCATGGGGGCTAAACCCGCGTTTTTGGGGTGAAAAGCCTCATTTTTCTGCACCAAGCTCTCAATTTCGGGCACAAAATGCCTTTTTCGGGTGAAAAAGCCTCATTTTTCTGCACAGAGCTCTCAATTTTCTGCACCAAACCCACCTTTTTCACCTGAAAAGCCTCATTTTTCGGAAACACTCTCTCAATTTTACGGTAAAACCCGCCTTTTTCACCTGAAAAGCCTCATTTTCCTACAACAAGCTCTCAATTTTAGGGTAAAACCCGCCTTTTTCGGGTAAAAAAGCCTCATTTTCCTACAACAAGCTCTCAATTTTAGGGTAAAACCTGCCTTTTTCGGGTAAAAAAGCCTCATTTTCCTACAACAAGCTCGCAATTTTAGGGCACAAAATGCCCTTTTCACCAGAAAAGCCTCATTTTTCTGCACCAAGCTCTCAATTTTAGCACCAAACCCACCTTTTTCACCTGAAAAGCCTCATTTTTCTGCACCAATATTTCAATGTTATGGACAAGCTCTCCTTTTTTGGGTGAAAAGCCTCATTTTTCTGCACCAAGCTCTCAATTTTAGGGACAAGCTCTCAATTTTCAGATTAAAAGCCTCATTTTTCTTCACCAATATCTCAATTTATGGCACAAACCTCCTTTTTAAGATTAAAAGCCTCATTTTCCTACTCCAAGCTCCCAATTTTAGGGACAAGCTCTCAATTTTTGGGTGAAAAACCTCATTTTTCTTCACCAATATCTCAATTTTAGGGCACAAACCTCCTTTTTCAGGTTAAAAGCCTCATTTTTCTGCACCAATATCTCAATTTTAGGGCACAAACCTCCTTTTTCAGATTAAAAGCCTCATTTTCCTACTCCAAGCTCTCAATTTTAGGGACAAGCTCTCAATTTTTGGGTGAAAAGCCTCATTTTTCTTCACCAATATCTCAATTTTAGGGCACAAACCTCCTTTTTCAGGTTAAAAGCCTCATTTTTCTGCACCAATATCTCAATTTTAGGGCACAAACCTCCGTCTTCAGATTAAAAGCCTCATTTTCCTACTCCAAGCTCTCAATTTTAGGGCACAAACCCCCATTTTACCTCTCAAAGATTAATTTTTGGCATCCAAAGTTTTGATTCTACAGGTAACAACCTCCCTTTTATGCAGCAGTGCCTCGTTTCCAGGGCCCTACCTCTCCTTTTTTACAGCACAAACCCTATCATGGGGGCTAAACCCGCGTTTTTGGGGTGAAAAGCCTCATTTTTCTGCACCAAGCTCTCAATTTCGGGCACAAAATGCCTTTTTCGGGTGAAAAAGCCTCATTTTTCTGCACAGAGCTCTCAATTTTCTGCACCAAACCCACCTTTTTCACCTGAAAAGCCTCATTTTTCGGAAACACTCTCTCAATTTTACGGTAAAACCCGCCTTTTTCACCTGAAAAGCCTCATTTTCCTACAACAAGCTCTCAATTTTAGGGTAAAACCCGCCTTTTTCGGGTAAAAAAGCCTCATTTTCCTACAACAAGCTCTCAATTTTAGGGTAAAACCTGCCTTTTTCGGGTAAAAAAGCCTCATTTTCCTACAACAAGCTCGCAATTTTAGGGCACAAAATGCCCTTTTCACCAGAAAAGCCTCATTTTTCTGCACCAAGCTCTCAATTTTAGCACCAAACCCACCTTTTTCACCTGAAAAGCCTCATTTTTCTGCACCAATATTTCAATGTTATGGACAAGCTCTCCTTTTTTGGGTGAAAAGCCTCATTTTTCTGCACCAAGCTCTCAATTTTAGGGACAAGCTCTCAATTTTCAGATTAAAAGCCTCATTTTTCTTCACCAATATCTCAATTTATGGCACAAACCTCCTTTTTCAGATTAAAAGCCTCATTTTCCTACTCCAAGCTCCCAATTTTAGGGACAAGCTCTCAATTTTTGGGTGAAAAGCCTCATTTTTCTTCACCAATATCTCAATTTTAGGGCACAAACCTCCTTTTTCAGGTTAAAAGCCTCATTTTTCTGCACCAATATCTCAATTTTAGGGCACAAACCTCCGTTTTCAGATTAAAAGCCTCATTTTCCTACTCCAAGCTCTCAATTTTAGGGCACAAACCCCCATTTTACCTCTCAAAGATTAATTTTTGGCATCCAAAGTTTTGATTCTACAGGTAACAACCTCCCTTTTATGCAGCAGTGCCTCGTTTCCAGGGCCCTACCTCTCCTTTTTTACAGCACAAACCCTATCATGGGGGCTAAACCCGCGTTTTTGGGGTGAAAAGCCTCATTTTTCTGCACCAAGCTCTCAATTTCGGGCACAAAATGCCTTTTTCGGGTGAAAAAGCCTCATTTTTCTGCACAGAGCTCTCAATTTTCTGCACCAAACCCACCTTTTTCACCTGAAAAGCCTCATTTTTCGGAAACACTCTCTCAATTTTACGGTAAAACCCGCCTTTTTCACCTGAAAAGCCTCATTTTCCTACAACAAGCTCTCAATTTTAGGGTAAAACCCGCCTTTTTCGGGTAAAAAAGCCTCATTTTCCTACAACAAGCTCTCAATTTTAGGGTAAAACCTGCCTTTTTCGGGTAAAAAAGCCTCATTTTCCTACAACAAGCTCGCAATTTTAGGGCACAAAATGCCCTTTTCACCAGAAAAGCCTCATTTTTCTGCACCAAGCTCTCAATTTTAGCACCAAACCCACCTTTTTCACCTGAAAAGCCTCATTTTTCTGCACCAATATTTCAATGTTATGGACAAGCTCTCCTTTTTTGGGTGAAAAGCCTCATTTTTCTGCACCAAGCTCTCAATTTTAGGGACAAGCTCTCAATTTTCAGATTAAAAGCCTCATTTTTCTTCACCAATATCTCAATTTTAGGGCACAAACCTCCTTTTTCAGATTAAAAGCCTCATTTTCCTACTCCAAGCTCCCAATTTTAGGGACAAGCTCTCAATTTTTGGGTGAAAAGCCTCATTTTTCTTCACCAATATCTCAATTTTAGGGCACAAACCTCCTTTTTCAGGTTAAAAGCCTCATTTTTCTGCACCAATATCTCAATTTTAGGGCACAAACCTCCGTTTTCAGATTAAAAGCCTCATTTTCCTACTCCAAGCTCTCAATTTTAGGGCACAAACCCCCATTTTACCTCTCAAAGATTAATTTTTGGCATCCAAAGTTTTGATTCTACAGGTAACAACCTCCCTTTTATGCAGCAGTGCCTCGTTTCCAGGGCCCTACCTCTCCTTTTTTACAGCACAAACCCTATCATGGGGGCTAAACCCGCGTTTTTGGGGTGAAAAGCCTCATTTTTCTGCACCAAGCTCTCAATTTCGGGCACAAAATGCCTTTTTCGGGTGAAAAAGCCTCATTTTTCTGCACAGAGCTCTCAATTTTCTGCACCAAACCCACCTTTTTCACCTGAAAAGCCTCATTTTTCGGAAACACTCTCTCAATTTTACGGTAAAACCCGCCTTTTTCACCTGAAAAGCCTCATTTTCCTACAACAAGCTCTCAATTTTAGGGTAAAACCCGCCTTTTTCGGGTAAAAAAGCCTCATTTTCCTACAACAAGCTCTCAATTTTAGGGTAAAACCTGCCTTTTTCGGGTAAAAAAGCCTCATTTTCCTACAACAAGCTCGCAATTTTAGGGCACAAAATGCCCTTTTCACCAGAAAAGCCTCATTTTTCTGCACCAAGCTCTCAATTTTAGCACCAAACCCACCTTTTTCACCTGAAAAGCCTCATTTTTCTGCACCAATATTTCAATGTTATGGACAAGCTCTCCTTTTTTGGGTGAAAAGCCTCATTTTTCTGCACCAAGCTCTCAATTTTAGGGACAAGCTCTCAATTTTCAGATTAAAAGCCTCATTTTTCTTCACCAATATCTCAATTTATGGCACAAACCTCCTTTTTCAGATTAAAAGCCTCATTTTCCTACTCCAAGCTCCCAATTTTAGGGACAAGCTCTCAATTTTTGGGTGAAAAGCCTCATTTTTCTTCACCAATATCTCAATTTTAGGGCACAAACCTCCTTTTTCAGGTTAAAAGCCTCATTTTTCTGCACCAATATCTCAATTTTAGGGCACAAACCTCCGTTTTCAGATTAAAAGCCTCATTTTCCTACTCCAAGCTCTCAATTTTAGGGCACAAACCCCCATTTTACCTCTCAAAGATTAATTTTTGGCATCCAAAGTTTTGATTCTACAGGTAACAACCTCCCTTTTATGCAGCAGTGCCTCGTTTCCAGGGCCCTACCTCTCCTTTTTTACAGCACAAACCCTATCATGGGGGCTAAACCCACGCTTTTGGGGTGAAAAACCTCATTTTTCTGTACCAAGCTCTCAATTTTAGGGCGGAAACAACCTTTTTCTGCTGAAAAGCCTCATTTTTCTGCAACAAGCTCTCAATTTTAGGGTAAAACCCACCTTTTTTGGGTGGAAAAGCCTCATTTTTCTGCACCAATATCTCAATTTTAGGGCACAAACCTCCTTTTTCAGATTAAAAGCCTCATTTTCCTACTCCAAGCTCTCAATTTTAGGGCACAAACCCCCATTTTACCTCTCAAAGATTAATTTTTGGCATCCAAGCTTTTGATTCTACAGGTAACAACCTCCCTTTTATGCAGCAGTGCCTCGTTTCCAGGGCCCTACCTCTCCTTTTTTACAGCACAAACCCTATCATGGGGGCTAAACCCGCGTTTTTGGGGTGAAAAGCCTCATTTTTCTGCACCAAGCTCTCAATTTTGGGCACAAAATGCCTTTTTCGGGTGAAAAAGCCTCATTTTTCTGCACAGAGCTCTCAATTTTCTGCACCAAACCCACCTTTTTCACCTGAAAAGCCTCATTTTTCGGAAACACTCTCTCAATTTTACGGTAAAACCCGCCTTTTTCACCTGAAAAGCCTCATTTTCCTACAACAAGCTCGCAATTTTAGGGTAAAACCTGCCTTTTTCGGGTAAAAAAGCCTCATTTTCCTACAACAAGCTCTCAATTTTAGGGTAAAACCCGCCTTTTTCGGGTAAAAAAGCCTCATTTTCCTACAACAAGCTCGCAATTTTAGGGCACAAAATGCCCTTTTCACCAGAAAAGCCTCATTTTTCTGCACCAAGCTCTCAATTTTAGCACCAAACCCACCTTTTTCACCTGAAAAGCCTCATTTTTCTGCACCAATATTTCAATGTTATGGACAAGCTCTCCTTTTTTGGGTGAAAAGCCTCATTTTTCTGCACCAAGCTCTCAATTTTAGGGACAAGCTCTCAATTTTCAGATTAAAAGCCTCATTTTTCTTCACCAATATCTCAATTTATGGCACAAACCTCCTTTTTAAGATTAAAAGCCTCATTTTCCTACTCCAAGCTCCCAATTTTAGGGACAAGCTCTCAATTTTTGGGTGAAAAGCCTCATTTTTCTTCACCAGTATCTCAATTTTAGGGCACAAACCTCCTTTTTCAGGTTAAAAGCCTCATTTTTCTGCACCAATATCTCAATTTTAGGGCACAAACCTCCTTTTTCAGATTAAAAGCCTCATTTTCCTACTCCAAGCTCTCAATTTTAGGGACAAGCTCTCAATTTTTGGGTGAAAAGCCTCATTTTTCTTCACCAATATCTCAATTTTAGGGCACAAACCTCCTTTTTCAGATTAAAAGCCTCATTTTTCTGCACCAAGCTCTCAATTTTAGGGACAAGCACTCAATTTTCAGATTAAAAGCCTCATTTTTCTTCACCAATATCTCAATTTTAGGGCACAAACCTCCGTTTTCAGATTAAAAGCCTCATTTTCCTACTCCAAGCTCTCAATTTTAGGGCACAAACCCCCATTTTACCTCTCAAAGATTAATTTTTGGCATCCAAAGTTTTGATTCTACAGGTAACAACCTCCCTTTTATGCAGCAGTGCCTCGTTTCCAGGGCCCTACCTCTCCTTTTTTACAGCACAAACCCTATCATGGGGGCTAAACCCGCGTTTTTGGGGTGAAAAGCCTCATTTTTCTGCACCAAGCTCTCAATTTCGGGCACAAAATGCCTTTTTCGGGTGAAAAAGCCTCATTTTTCTGCACAGAGCTCTCAATTTTCTGCACCAAACCCGCCTTTTTCACCTGAAAAGCCTCATTTTCCTACAACAAGCTCTCAATTTTAGGGTAAAACCCGCCTTTTTCGGGTAAAAAAGCCTCATTTTCCTACAACAAGCTCTCAATTTTAGGGTAAAACCTGCCTTTTTCGGGTAAAAAAGCCTCATTTTCCTACAACAAGCTCGCAATTTTAGGGCACAAAATGCCCTTTTCACCAGAAAAGCCTCATTTTTCTGCAACAAGCTCTCAATTTTAGCACCAAACCCACCTTTTTCACCTGAAAAGCCTCATTTTTCTGCACCAATATTTCAATGTTATGGACAAGCTCTCCTTTTTTGGGTGAAAAGCCTCATTTTTCTGCACCAAGCTCTCAATTTTAGGGACAAGCTCTCAATTTTCAGATTAAAAGCCTCATTTTTCTTCACCAATATCTCAATTTATGGCACAAACCTCCTTTTTCAGATTAAAAGCCTCATTTTCCTACTCCAAGCTCCCAATTTTAGGGACAAGCTCTCAATTTTTGGGTGAAAAGCCTCATTTTTCTTCACCAATATCTCAATTTTAGGGCACAAACCTCCTTTTTCAGGTTAAAAGCCTCATTTTTCTGCACCAATATCTCAATTTTAGGGCACAAACCTCCTTTTTCAGATTAAAAGCCTCATTTTCCTACTCCAAGCTCTCAATTTTAGGGCACAAACCCCCATTTTACCTCTCAAAGATTAATTTTTGGCATCCAAAGTTTTGATTCTACAGGTAACAACCTCCCTTTTATGCAGCAGTGCCTCGTTTCCAGGGCCCTACCTCTCCTTTTTTACAGCACAAACCCTATCATGGGGGCTAAACCCACGCTTTTGGGGTGAAAAACCTCATTTTTCTTCACCAATATCTCAATTTTAGGGCACAAACCTCCTTTTTCAGATTAAAAGCCTCATTTTCCTACTCCAAGCTCTCAATTTTAGGGACAAGCTCTCAATTTTTGGGTGAAAAGCCTCATTTTTCTTCACCAATATCTCAATTTTAGGGCACAAACCTCCTTTTTCAGATTAAAAGCCTCATTTTCCTACTCCAAGCTCTCAATTTTAGGGCACAAACCCCCATTTTACCTCTCAAAGATTAATTTTTGGCATCCAAAGTTTTGATTCTACAGGTAACAACCTCCCTTTTATGCAGCAGTGCCTCGTTTCCAGGGCCCTACCTCTCCTTTTTTACAGCACAAACCCTATCATGGGGGCTAAACCCGCGTTTTTGGGGTGAAAAGCCTCATTTTTCTGCACCAAGCTCTCAATTTCGGGCACAAAATGCCTTTTTCGGGTGAAAAAGCCTCATTTTTCTGCACAGAGCTCTCAATTTTCTGCACCAAACCCACCTTTTTCACCTGAAAAGCCTCATTTTTCGGAAACACTCTCTCAATTTTACGGTAAAACCCACCTTTTTCACCTGAAAAGCCTCATTTTCCTACAACAAGCTCTCAATTTTAGGGTAAAACCCGCCTTTTTCGGGTAAAAAAGCCTCATTTTCCTACAACAAGCTCTCAATTTTAGGGTAAAACCTGCCTTTTTCGGGTAAAAAAGCCTCATTTTCCTACAACAAGCTCGCAATTTTAGGGCACAAAATGCCCTTTTCACCAGAAAAGCCTCATTTTTCTGCACCAAGCTCTCAATTTTAGCACCAAACCCACCTTTTTCACCTGAAAAGCCTCATTTTTATGCACCAATATTTCAATGTTATGGACAAGCTCTCCTTTTTTGGGTGAAAAGCCTCATTTTTCTGCACCAAGCTCTCAATTTTAGGGACAAGCTCTCAATTTTCAGATTAAAAGCCTCATTTTTCTTCACCAATATCTCAATTTATGGCACAAACCTCCTTTTTAAGATTAAAAGCCTCATTTTCCTACTCCAAGCTCCCAATTTTAGGGACAAGCTCTCAATTTTTGGGTGAAAAACCTCATTTTTCTTCACCAATATCTCAATTTTAGGGCACAAACCTCCTTTTTCAGGTTAAAAGCCTCATTTTTCTGCACCAATATCTCAATTTTAGGGCACAAACCTCCTTTTTCAGGTTAAAAGCCTCATTTTTCTGCACCAATATCTCAATTTTAGGGCACAAACCTCCTTTTTCAGATTAAAAGCCTCATTTTCCTACTCCAAGCTCTCAATTTTAGGGCACAAACCCCCATTTTACCTCTCAAAGATTAATTTTTGGCATCCAAAGTTTTGATTCTACAGGTAACAACCTCCCTTTTATGCAGCAGTGCCTCGTTTCCAGGGCCCTACCTCTCCTTTTTTACAGCACAAACCCTATCATGGGGGCTAAACCCACGCTTTTGGGGTGAAAAACCTCATTTTTCTTCACCAATATCTCAATTTTAGGGCACAAACCTCCTTTTTCAGATTAAAAGCCTCATTTTCCTACTCCAAGCTCTCAATTTTAGGGACAAGCTCTCAATTTTTGGGTGAAAAGCCTCATTTTTCTTCACCAATATCTCAATTTTAGGGCACAAACCTCCTTTTTCAGATTAAAAGCCTCATTTTTCTTCACCAATATCTCAATTTTAGGGCACAAACCTCCTTTTTCAGGTTAAAAGCCTCATTTTTCTGCACCAATATCTCAATTTTAGGGCACAAACCTCCTTTTTCAGATTAAAAGCCTCATTTTCCTACTCCAAGCTCTCAATTTTAGGGACAAGCTCTCAATTTTTGGGTGAAAAGCCTCATTTTTCTTCACCAATATCTCAATTTTAGGGCACAAACCTCCTTTTTCAGGTTAAAAGCCTCATTTTTCTGCACCAATATCTCAATTTTAGGGCACAAACCTCCGTCTTCAGATTAAAAGCCTCATTTTCCTACTCCAAGCTCTCAATTTTAGGGCACAAACCCCCATTTTACCTCTCAAAGATTAATTTTTGGCATCCAAAGTTTTGATTCTACAGGTAACAACCTCCCTTTTATGCAGCAGTGCCTCGTTTCCAGGGCCCTACCTCTCCTTTTTTACAGCACAAACCCTATCATGGGGGCTAAACCCGCGTTTTTGGGGTGAAAAGCCTCATTTTTCTGCACCAAGCTCTCAATTTCGGGCACAAAATGCCTTTTTCGGGTGAAAAAGCCTCATTTTTCTGCACAGAGCTCTCAATTTTCTGCACCAAACCCACCTTTTTCACCTGAAAAGCCTCATTTTTCGGAAACACTCTCTCAATTTTACGGTAAAACCCGCCTTTTTCACCTGAAAAGCCTCATTTTCCTACAACAAGCTCTCAATTTTAGGGTAAAACCCGCCTTTTTCGGGTAAAAAAGCCTCATTTTCCTACAACAAGCTCTCAATTTTAGGGTAAAACCTGCCTTTTTCGGGTAAAAAAGCCTCATTTTCCTACAACAAGCTCGCAATTTTAGGGCACAAAATGCCCTTTTCACCAGAAAAGCCTCATTTTTCTGCACCAAGCTCTCAATTTTAGCACCAAACCCACCTTTTTCACCTGAAAAGCCTCATTTTTCTGCACCAATATTTCAATGTTATGGACAAGCTCTCCTTTTTTGGGTGAAAAGCCTCATTTTTCTGCACCAAGCTCTCAATTTTAGGGACAAGCTCTCAATTTTCAGATTAAAAGCCTCATTTTTCTTCACCAATATCTCAATTTATGGCACAAACCTCCTTTTTCAGATTAAAAGCCTCATTTTCCTACTCCAAGCTCCCAATTTTAGGGACAAGCTCTCAATTTTTGGGTGAAAAGCCTCATTTTTCTTCACCAATATCTCAATTTTAGGGCACAAACCTCCTTTTTCAGGTTAAAAGCCTCATTTTTCTGCACCAATATCTCAATTTTAGGGCACAAACCTCCGTTTTCAGATTAAAAGCCTCATTTTCCTACTCCAAGCTCTCAATTTTAGGGCACAAACCCCCATTTTACCTCTCAAAGATTAATTTTTGGCATCCAAAGTTTTGATTCTACAGGTAACAACCTCCCTTTTATGCAGCAGTGCCTCGTTTCCAGGGCCCTACCTCTCCTTTTTTACAGCACAAACCCTATCATGGGGGCTAAACCCGCGTTTTTGGGGTGAAAAGCCTCATTTTTCTGCACCAAGCTCTCAATTTCGGGCACAAAATGCCTTTTTCGGGTGAAAAAGCCTCATTTTTCTGCACAGAGCTCTCAATTTTCTGCACCAAACCCACCTTTTTCACCTGAAAAGCCTCATTTTTCGGAAACACTCTCTCAATTTTACGGTAAAACCCGCCTTTTTCACCTGAAAAGCCTCATTTTCCTACAACAAGCTCTCAATTTTAGGGTAAAACCCGCCTTTTTCGGGTAAAAAAGCCTCATTTTCCTACAACAAGCTCTCAATTTTAGGGTAAAACCTGCCTTTTTCGGGTAAAAAAGCCTCATTTTCCTACAACAAGCTCGCAATTTTAGGGCACAAAATGCCCTTTTCACCAGAAAAGCCTCATTTTTCTGCACCAAGCTCTCAATTTTAGCACCAAACCCACCTTTTTCACCTGAAAAGCCTCATTTTTCTGCACCAATATTTCAATGTTATGGACAAGCTCTCCTTTTTTGGGTGAAAAGCCTCATTTTTCTGCACCAAGCTCTCAATTTTAGGGACAAGCTCTCAATTTTCAGATTAAAAGCCTCATTTTTCTTCACCAATATCTCAATTTATGGCACAAACCTCCTTTTTCAGATTAAAAGCCTCATTTTCCTACTCCAAGCTCCCAATTTTAGGGACAAGCTCTCAATTTTTGGGTGAAAAGCCTCATTTTTCTTCACCAATATCTCAATTTTAGGGCACAAACCTCCTTTTTCAGGTTAAAAGCCTCATTTTTCTGCACCAATATCTCAATTTTAGGGCACAAACCTCCGTTTTCAGATTAAAAGCCTCATTTTCCTACTCCAAGCTCTCAATTTTAGGGCACAAACCCCCATTTTACCTCTCAAAGATTAATTTTTGGCATCCAAAGTTTTGATTCTACAGGTAACAACCTCCCTTTTATGCAGCAGTGCCTCGTTTCCAGGGCCCTACCTCTCCTTTTTTACAGCACAAACCCTATCATGGGGGCTAAACCCACGCTTTTGGGGTGAAAAACCTCATTTTTCTGTACCAAGCTCTCAATTTTAGGGCGGAAACAACCTTTTTCTGCTGAAAAGCCTCATTTTTCTGCAACAAGCTCTCAATTTTAGGGTAAAACCCACCTTTTTTGGGTGGAAAAGCCTCATTTTTCTGCACCAATATCTCAATTTTAGGGCACAAACCTCCTTTTTCAGATTAAAAGCCTCATTTTCCTACTCCAAGCTCTCAATTTTAGGGCACAAACCCCCATTTTACCTCTCAAAGATTAATTTTTGGCATCCAAGCTTTTGATTCTACAGGTAACAACCTCCCTTTTATGCAGCAGTGCCTCGTTTCCAGGGCCCTACCTCTCCTTTTTTACAGCACAAACCCTATCATGGGGGCTAAACCCGCGTTTTTGGGGTGAAAAGCCTCATTTTTCTGCACCAAGCTCTCAATTTTGGGCACAAAATGCCTTTTTCGGGTGAAAAAGCCTCATTTTTCTGCACAGAGCTCTCAATTTTCTGCACCAAACCCACCTTTTTCACCTGAAAAGCCTCATTTTTCGGAAACACTCTCTCAATTTTACGGTAAAACCCGCCTTTTTCACCTGAAAAGCCTCATTTTCCTACAACAAGCTCGCAATTTTAGGGTAAAACCTGCCTTTTTCGGGTAAAAAAGCCTCATTTTCCTACAACAAGCTCTCAATTTTAGGGTAAAACCCGCCTTTTTCGGGTAAAAAAGCCTCATTTTCCTACAACAAGCTCGCAATTTTAGGGCACAAAATGCCCTTTTCACCAGAAAAGCCTCATTTTTCTGCACCAAGCTCTCAATTTTAGCACCAAACCCACCTTTTTCACCTGAAAAGCCTCATTTTTCTGCACCAATATTTCAATGTTATGGACAAGCTCTCCTTTTTTGGGTGAAAAGCCTCATTTTTCTGCACCAAGCTCTCAATTTTAGGGACAAGCTCTCAATTTTCAGATTAAAAGCCTCATTTTTCTTCACCAATATCTCAATTTATGGCACAAACCTCCTTTTTAAGATTAAAAGCCTCATTTTCCTACTCCAAGCTCCCAATTTTAGGGACAAGCTCTCAATTTTTGGGTGAAAAGCCTCATTTTTCTTCACCAGTATCTCAATTTTAGGGCACAAACCTCCTTTTTCAGGTTAAAAGCCTCATTTTTCTGCACCAATATCTCAATTTTAGGGCACAAACCTCCTTTTTCAGATTAAAAGCCTCATTTTCCTACTCCAAGCTCTCAATTTTAGGGACAAGCTCTCAATTTTTGGGTGAAAAGCCTCATTTTTCTTCACCAATATCTCAATTTTAGGGCACAAACCTCCTTTTTCAGATTAAAAGCCTCATTTTTCTGCACCAAGCTCTCAATTTTAGGGACAAGCACTCAATTTTCAGATTAAAAGCCTCATTTTTCTTCACCAATATCTCAATTTTAGGGCACAAACCTCCGTTTTCAGATTAAAAGCCTCATTTTCCTACTCCAAGCTCTCAATTTTAGGGCACAAACCCCCATTTTACCTCTCAAAGATTAATTTTTGGCATCCAAAGTTTTGATTCTACAGGTAACAACCTCCCTTTTATGCAGCAGTGCCTCGTTTCCAGGGCCCTACCTCTCCTTTTTTACAGCACAAACCCTATCATGGGGGCTAAACCCGCGTTTTTGGGGTGAAAAGCCTCATTTTTCTGCACCAAGCTCTCAATTTCGGGCACAAAATGCCTTTTTCGGGTGAAAAAGCCTCATTTTTCTGCACAGAGCTCTCAATTTTCTGCACCAAACCCGCCTTTTTCACCTGAAAAGCCTCATTTTCCTACAACAAGCTCTCAATTTTAGGGTAAAACCCGCCTTTTTCGGGTAAAAAAGCCTCATTTTCCTACAACAAGCTCTCAATTTTAGGGTAAAACCTGCCTTTTTCGGGTAAAAAAGCCTCATTTTCCTACAACAAGCTCGCAATTTTAGGGCACAAAATGCCCTTTTCACCAGAAAAGCCTCATTTTTCTGCAACAAGCTCTCAATTTTAGCACCAAACCCACCTTTTTCACCTGAAAAGCCTCATTTTTCTGCACCAATATTTCAATGTTATGGACAAGCTCTCCTTTTTTGGGTGAAAAGCCTCATTTTTCTGCACCAAGCTCTCAATTTTAGGGACAAGCTCTCAATTTTCAGATTAAAAGCCTCATTTTTCTTCACCAATATCTCAATTTATGGCACAAACCTCCTTTTTCAGATTAAAAGCCTCATTTTCCTACTCCAAGCTCCCAATTTTAGGGACAAGCTCTCAATTTTTGGGTGAAAAGCCTCATTTTTCTTCACCAATATCTCAATTTTAGGGCACAAACCTCCTTTTTCAGGTTAAAAGCCTCATTTTTCTGCACCAATATCTCAATTTTAGGGCACAAACCTCCTTTTTCAGATTAAAAGCCTCATTTTCCTACTCCAAGCTCTCAATTTTAGGGCACAAACCCCCATTTTACCTCTCAAAGATTAATTTTTGGCATCCAAAGTTTTGATTCTACAGGTAACAACCTCCCTTTTATGCAGCAGTGCCTCGTTTCCAGGGCCCTACCTCTCCTTTTTTACAGCACAAACCCTATCATGGGGGCTAAACCCACGCTTTTGGGGTGAAAAACCTCATTTTTCTGTACCAAGCTCTCAATTTTAGGGCGGAAACAACCTTTTTCTGCTGAAAAGCCTCATTTTTCTGCAACAAGCTCTCAATTTTAGGGTAAAACCCACCTTTTTTGGGTGGAAAAGCCTCATTTTTCTGCACCAATATCTCAATTTTAGGGCACAAACCTCCTTTTTCAGATTAAAAGCCTCATTTTCCTACTCCAAGCTCTCAATTTTAGGGCAGAAACCGTCTTTTTCACACGTAAAGCCTCATTTTTCTGCAACAAGCTCTCAATTTTAGCACCAAACCCACCTTTTTCACCTAAAAAGCCTCATTTTTCTGCACCAATATTTCAATGTTATGGACAAGCTCCCTTTTTTGGGTGAAAAGCCTCATTTTTCTGCACCAATAGCGCAATTTTAAGGCCAAACCTGCATTTTTCAGATGAAAAGCCTCATTTTTCTGTACCAAGCTCTCCATTTTAGGGCAGAAACCGCATTTCTGCGGGTGAAAAGAATCATTTTTCTTCACCAAGCTCTCAATTTTAGGGTAAAACCCACCTTTTTTGGGTGGAAAAGCCTCATTTTTCTGCACCAATATCTCAATTTTAGGGCACAAACCTCCGTTTTCAGATTAAAAGCCTCATTTTCCTACTCCAAGCTCTCAATTTTAGGGACAAGCTCTCAATTTTTGGGTGAAAAGCCTCATTTTTCTGCACCAAGCTCTCAATTTTAGGGACAAGCACTCAATTTTCAGATTAAAAGCCTCATTTTTCTTCACCAATATCTCAATTTTAGGGCACAAACCTCCTTTTTCAGATTAAAAGCCTCATTTTCCTACTCCAAGCTCTCAATTTTAGGGACAAGCTCTCAATTTTTGGGTGAAAAGCCTCATTTTTCTTCACCAATATCTCAATTTTAGGGCACAAACCTCCTTTTTCAGATTAAAAGCCTCATTTTCCTACTCCAAGCTCTCAATTTTAGGGCACAAACCCCCATTTTACCTCTCAAAGATTAATTTTTGGCATCCAAAGTTTTGATTCTACAGGTAACAACCTCCCTTTTATGCAGCAGTGCCTCGTTTCCAGGGCCCTACCTCTCCTTTTTTACAGCACAAACCCTATCATGGGGGCTAAACCCGCGTTTTTGGGGTGAAAAGCCTCATTTTTCTGCACCAAGCTCTCAATTTCGGGCACAAAATGCCTTTTTCGGGTGAAAAAGCCTCATTTTTCTGCACAGAGCTCTCAATTTTCTGCACCAAACCCACCTTTTTCACCTGAAAAGCCTCATTTTTCGGAAACACTCTCTCAATTTTACGGTAAAACCCACCTTTTTCACCTGAAAAGCCTCATTTTCCTACAACAAGCTCTCAATTTTAGGGTAAAACCCGCCTTTTTCGGGTAAAAAAGCCTCATTTTCCTACAACAAGCTCTCAATTTTAGGGTAAAACCTGCCTTTTTCGGGTAAAAAAGCCTCATTTTCCTACAACAAGCTCGCAATTTTAGGGCACAAAATGCCCTTTTCACCAGAAAAGCCTCATTTTTCTGCACCAAGCTCTCAATTTTAGCACCAAACCCACCTTTTTCACCTGAAAAGCCTCATTTTTATGCACCAATATTTCAATGTTATGGACAAGCTCTCCTTTTTTGGGTGAAAAGCCTCATTTTTCTGCACCAAGCTCTCAATTTTAGGGACAAGCTCTCAATTTTCAGATTAAAAGCCTCATTTTTCTTCACCAATATCTCAATTTATGGCACAAACCTCCTTTTTAAGATTAAAAGCCTCATTTTCCTACTCCAAGCTCCCAATTTTAGGGACAAGCTCTCAATTTTTGGGTGAAAAACCTCATTTTTCTTCACCAATATCTCAATTTTAGGGCACAAACCTCCTTTTTCAGGTTAAAAGCCTCATTTTTCTGCACCAATATCTCAATTTTAGGGCACAAACCTCCTTTTTCAGGTTAAAAGCCTCATTTTTCTGCACCAATATCTCAATTTTAGGGCACAAACCTCCTTTTTCAGATTAAAAGCCTCATTTTCCTACTCCAAGCTCTCAATTTTAGGGCACAAACCCCCATTTTACCTCTCAAAGATTAATTTTTGGCATCCAAAGTTTTGATTCTACAGGTAACAACCTCCCTTTTATGCAGCAGTGCCTCGTTTCCAGGGCCCTACCTCTCCTTTTTTACAGCACAAACCCTATCATGGGGGCTAAACCCACGCTTTTGGGGTGAAAAACCTCATTTTTCTTCACCAATATCTCAATTTTAGGGCACAAACCTCCTTTTTCAGATTAAAAGCCTCATTTTCCTACTCCAAGCTCTCAATTTTAGGGACAAGCTCTCAATTTTTGGGTGAAAAGCCTCATTTTTCTTCACCAATATCTCAATTTTAGGGCACAAACCTCCTTTTTCAGATTAAAAGCCTCATTTTTCTGCACCAAGCTCTCAATTTTAGGGACAAGCACTCAATTTTCAGATTAAAAGCCTCATTTTTCTTCACCAATATCTCAATTTTAGGGCACAAACCTCCGTTTTCAGATTAAAAGCCTCATTTTCCTACTCCAAGCTCTCAATTTTAGGGCACAAACCCCCATTTTACCTCTCAAAGATTA
The DNA here is from genome assembly GCF_047716275.1 of Strix uralensis. Lineage (NCBI taxonomy): Eukaryota > Metazoa > Chordata > Aves > Strigiformes > Strigidae > Strix > Strix uralensis. Next base: position 8,999,947 of record NC_133972.1, on the reverse strand, counting down.
ATTTTTGGCATCCAAAGTTTTGATTCTACAGGTAACAACCTCCCTTTTATGCAGCAGTGCCTCGTTTCCAGGGCCCTACCTCTCCTTTTTTACAGCACAAACCCTATCATGGGGGCTAAACCCGCGTTTTTGGGGTGAAAAGCCTCATTTTTCTGCACCAAGCTCTCAATTTCGGGCACAAAATGCCTTTTTCGGGTGAAAAAGCCTCATTTTTCTGCACAGAGCTCTCAATTTTCTGCACCAAACCCACCTTTTTCACCTGAAAAGCCTCATTTTTCGGAAACACTCTCTCAATTTTACGGTAAAACCCGCCTTTTTCACCTGAAAAGCCTCATTTTCCTACAACAAGCTCTCAATTTTAGGGTAAAACCCGCCTTTTTCGGGTAAAAAAGCCTCATTTTCCTACAACAAGCTCTCAATTTTAGGGTAAAACCTGCCTTTTTCGGGTAAAAAAGCCTCATTTTCCTACAACAAGCTCGCAATTTTAGGGCACAAAATGCCCTTTTCACCAGAAAAGCCTCATTTTTCTGCACCAAGCTCTCAATTTTAGCACCAAACCTGCCTTTTTCACCTGAAAAGCCTCATTTTTCTGCACCAATATTTCAATGTTATGGACAAGCTCTCCTTTTTTGGGTGAAAAGCCTCATTTTTCTGCACCAAGCTCTCAATTTTAGGGACAAGCTCTCAATTTTCAGATTAAAAGCCTCATTTTTCTTCACCAATATCTCAATTTATGGCACAAACCTCCTTTTTCAGATTAAAAGCCTCATTTTCCTACTCCAAGCTCCCAATTTTAGGGACAAGCTCTCAATTTTTGGGTGAAAAGCCTCATTTTTCTTCACCAATATCTCAATTTTAGGGCACAAACCTCCTTTTTCAGGTTAAAAGCCTCATTTTTCTGCACCAATATCTCAATTTTAGGGCACAAACCTCCGTTTTCAGATTAAAAGCCTCATTTTCCTACTCCAAGCTCTCAATTTTAGGGCACAAACCCCCATTTTACCTCTCAAAGATTAATTTTTGGCATCCAAAGTTTTGATTCTACAGGTAACAACCTCCCTTTTATGCAGCAGTGCCTCGTTTCCAGGGCCCTACCTCTCCTTTTTTACAGCACAAACCCTATCATGGGGGCTAAACCCGCGTTTTTGGGGTGAAAAGCCTCATTTTTCTGCACCAAGCTCTCAATTTCGGGCACAAAATGCCTTTTTCGGGTGAAAAAGCCTCATTTTTCTGCACAGAGCTCTCAATTTTCTGCACCAAACCCACCTTTTTCACCTGAAAAGCCTCATTTTTCGGAAACACTCTCTCAATTTTACGGTAAAACCCGCCTTTTTCACCTGAAAAGCCTCATTTTCCTACAACAAGCTCGCAATTTTAGGGTAAAACCTGCCTTTTTCGGGTAAAAAAGCCTCATTTTCCTACAACAAGCTCGCAATTTTAGGGCACAAAATGCCCTTTTCACCAGAAAAGCCTCATTTTTCTGCACCAAGCTCTCAATTTTAGCACCAAACCCACCTTTTTCACCTGAAAAGCCTCATTTTTCTGCACCAATATTTCAATGTTATGGACAAGCTCTCCTTTTTTGGGTGAAAAGCCTCATTTTTCTGCACCAAGCTCTCAATTTTAGGGACAAGCTCTCAATTTTCAGATTAAAAGCCTCATTTTTCTTCACCAATATCTCAATTTATGGCACAAACCTCCTTTTTCAGATTAAAAGCCTCATTTTCCTACTCCAAGCTCCCAATTTTAGGGACAAGCTCTCAATTTTTGGGTGAAAAGCCTCATTTTTCTTCACCAATATCTCAATTTTAGGGCACAAACCTCCTTTTTCAGGTTAAAAGCCTCATTTTTCTGCACCAATATCTCAATTTTAGGGCACAAACCTCCGTTTTCAGATTAAAAGCCTCATTTTCCTACTCCAAGCTCTCAATTTTAGGGCACAAACCCCCATTTTACCTCTCAAAGATTAATTTTTGGCATCCAAAGTTTTGATTCTACAGGTAACAACCTCCCTTTTATGCAGCAGTGCCTCGTTTCCAGGGCCCTACCTCTCCTTTTTTACAGCACAAACCCTATCATGGGGGCTAAACCCACGCTTTTGGGGTGAAAAACCTCATTTTTCTGTACCAAGCTCTCAATTTTAGGGCGGAAACAACCTTTTTCTGCTGAAAAGCCTCATTTTTCTGCAACAAGCTCTCAATTTTAGGGTAAAACCCACCTTTTTTGGGTGGAAAAGCCTCATTTTTCTGCACCAATATCTCAATTTTAGGGCACAAACCTCCTTTTTCAGGTTAAAAGCCTCATTTTTCTGCACCAATATCTGAATTTTAGGGCACAAACCTCCGTTTTCAGATTAAAAGCCTCATTTTCCTACTCCAAGCTCTCAATTTTAGGGCACAAACCCCCATTTTACCTCTCAAAGATTAATTTTTGGCATCCAAAGTTTTGATTCTACAGGTAACAACCTCCCTTTTATGCAGCAGTGCCTCGTTTCCAGGGCCCTACCTCTCCTTTTATACAGCACAAACCCTATCATGGGGGCTAAACCCACGTTTTTGGGGTGAAAAGCCTCATTTTTCTGCACCAAGCTCTCAATTTCGGGCACAAAATGCCTTTTTCGGGTGAAAAAGCCTCATTTTTCTGCACCAATATCTCAATTTTAGGGCACAAACCTCCGTTTTCAGATTAAAAGCCTCATTTTCCTACTCCAAGCTCTCAATTTTAGGGACAAGCTCTCAATTTTTGGGTGAAAAGCCTCATTTTTCTGCACCAAGCTCTCAATTTTAGGGACAAGCACTCAATTTTCAGATTAAAAGCCTCATTTTTCTTCACCAATATCTCAATTTTAGGGCACAAACCTCCTTTTTCAGATTAAAAGCCTCATTTTCCTACTCCAAGCTCTCAATTTTAGGGACAAGCTCTCAATTTTTGGGTGAAAAGCCTCATTTTTCTTCACCAATATCTCAATTTTAGGGCACAAACCTCCTTTTTCAGATTAAAAGCCTCATTTTCCTACTCCAAGCTCTCAATTTTAGGGCACAAACCCCCATTTTACCTCTCAAAGATTAATTTTTGGCATCCAAAGTTTTGATTCTACAGGTAACAACCTCCCTTTTATGCAGCAGTGCCTCGTTTCCAGGGCCCTACCTCTCCTTTTTTACAGCACAAACCCTATCATGGGGGCTAAACCCGCGTTTTTGGGGTGAAAAGCCTCATTTTTCTGCACCAAGCTCTCAATTTCGGGCACAAAATGCCTTTTTCGGGTGAAAAAGCCTCATTTTTCTGCACAGAGCTCTCAATTTTCTGCACCAAACCCACCTTTTTCACCTGAAAAGCCTCATTTTTCGGAAACACTCTCTCAATTTTACGGTAAAACCCACCTTTTTCACCTGAAAAGCCTCATTTTCCTACAACAAGCTCTCAATTTTAGGGTAAAACCCGCCTTTTTCAGGTAAAAAAGCCTCATTTTCCTACAACAAGCTCTCAATTTTAGGGTAAAACCTGCCTTTTTCGGGTAAAAAAGCCTCATTTTCCTACAACAAGCTCGCAATTTTAGGGCACAAAATGCCCTTTTCACCAGAAAAGCCTCATTTTTCTGCACCAAGCTCTCAATTTTAGCACCAAACCCACCTTTTTCACCTGAAAAGCCTCATTTTTCTGCACCAATATTTCAATGTTATGGACAAGCTCTCCTTTTTTGGGTGAAAAGCCTCATTTTTCTGCACCAAGCTCTCAATTTTAGGGACAAGCTCTCAATTTTCAGATTAAAAGCCTCATTTTTCTTCACCAATATCTCAATTTATGGCACAAACCTCCTTTTTCAGATTAAAAGCCTCATTTTCCTACTCCAAGCTCCCAATTTTAGGGACAAGCTCTCAATTTTTGGGTGAAAAACCTCATTTTTCTTCACCAATATCTCAATTTTAGGGCACAAACCTCCTTTTTCAGGTTAAAAGCCTCATTTTTCTGCACCAATATCTCAATTTTAGGGCACAAACCTCCTTTTTCAGGTTAAAAGCCTCATTTTTCTGCACCAATATCTCAATTTTAGGGCACAAACCTCCTTTTTCAGATTAAAAGCCTCATTTTCCTACTCCAAGCTCTCAATTTTAGGGCACAAACCCCCATTTTACCTCTCAAAGATTAATTTTTGGCATCCAAAGTTTTGATTCTACAGGTAACAACCTCCCTTTTATGCAGCAGTGCCTCGTTTCCAGGGCCCTACCTCTCCTTTTTTACAGCACAAACCCTATCATGGGGGCTAAACCCACGCTTTTGGGGTGAAAAACCTCATTTTTCTTCACCAATATCTCAATTTTAGGGCACAAACCTCCTTTTTCAGATTAAAAGCCTCATTTTCCTACTCCAAGCTCTCAATTTTAGGGACAAGCTCTCAATTTTTGGGTGAAAAGCCTCATTTTTCTTCACCAATATCTCAATTTTAGGGCACAAACCTCCTTTTTCAGATTAAAAGCCTCATTTTTCTGCACCAAGCTCTCAATTTTAGGGACAAGCACTCAATTTTCAGATTAAAAGCCTCATTTTTCTTCACCAATATCTCAATTTTAGGGCACAAACCTCCGTTTTCAGATTAAAAGCCTCATTTTCCTACTCCAAGCTCTCAATTTTAGGGCACAAACCCCCATTTTACCTCTCAAAGATTAATTTTTGGCATCCAAAGTTTTGATTCTACAGGTAACAACCTCCCTTTTATGCAGCAGTGCCTCGTTTCCAGGGCCCTACCTCTCCTTTTTTACAGCACAAACCCTATCATGGGGGCTAAACCCGCGTTTTTGGGGTGAAAAGCCTCATTTTTCTGCACCAAGCTCTCAATTTCGGGCACAAAATGCCTTTTTCGGGTGAAAAAGCCTCATTTTTCTGCACAGAGCTCTCAATTTTCTGCACCAAACCCACCTTTTTCACCTGAAAAGCCTCATTTTTCGGAAACACTCTCTCAATTTTACGGTAAAACCCGCCTTTTTCACCTGAAAAGCCTCATTTTCCTACAACAAGCTCTCAATTTTAGGGTAAAACCCGCCTTTTTCGGGTAAAAAAGCCTCATTTTCCTACAACAAGCTCGCAATTTTAGGGTAAAACCTGCCTTTTTCGGGTAAAAAAGCCTCATTTTCCTACAACAAGCTCGCAATTTTAGGGCACAAAATGCCCTTTTCACCAGAAAAGCCTCATTTTTCTGCACCAAGCTCTCAATTTTAGCACCAAACCTGCCTTTTTCACCTGAAAAGCCTCATTTTTCTGCACCAATATTTCAATGTTATGGACAAGCTCTCCTTTTTTGGGTGAAAAGCCTCATTTTTCTGCACCAAGCTCTCAATTTTAGGGACAAGCTCTCAATTTTCAGATTAAAAGCCTCATTTTTCTTCACCAATATCTCAATTTATGGCACAAACCTCCTTTTTCAGATTAAAAGCCTCATTTTCCTACTCCAAGCTCCCAATTTTAGGGACAAGCTCTCAATTTTTGGGTGAAAAGCCTCATTTTTCTTCACCAATATCTCAATTTTAGGGCACAAACCTCCTTTTTCAGGTTAAAAGCCTCATTTTTCTGCACCAATATCTCAATTTTAGGGCACAAACCTCCGTTTTCAGATTAAAAGCCTCATTTTCCTACTCCAAGCTCTCAATTTTAGGGCACAAACCCCCATTTTACCTCTCAAAGATTAATTTTTGGCATCCAAAGTTTTGATTCTACAGGTAACAACCTCCCTTTTATGCAGCAGTGCCTCGTTTCCAGGGCCCTACCTCTCCTTTTTTACAGCACAAACCCTATCATGGGGGCTAAACCCGCGTTTTTGGGGTGAAAAGCCTCATTTTTCTGCACCAAGCTCTCAATTTTGGGCACAAAATGCCTTTTTCGGGTGAAAAAGCCTCATTTTTCTGCACAGAGCTCTCAATTTTCTGCACCAAACCCACCTTTTTCACCTGAAAAGCCTCATTTTTCGGAAACACTCTCTCAATTTTACGGTAAAACCCGCCTTTTTCACCTGAAAAGCCTCATTTTCCTACAACAAGCTCGCAATTTTAGGGTAAAACCTGCCTTTTTCGGGTAAAAAAGCCTCATTTTCCTACAACAAGCTCGCAATTTTAGGGCACAAAATGCCCTTTTCACCAGAAAAGCCTCATTTTTCTGCACCAAGCTCTCAATTTTAGCACCAAACCCACCTTTTTCACCTGAAAAGCCTCATTTTTCTGCACCAATATTTCAATGTTATGGACAAGCTCTCCTTTTTTGGGTGAAAAGCCTCATTTTTCTGCACCAAGCTCTCAATTTTAGGGACAAGCTCTCAATTTTCAGATTAAAAGCCTCATTTTTCTTCACCAATATCTCAATTTATGGCACAAACCTCCTTTTTCAGATTAAAAGCCTCATTTTCCTACTCCAAGCTCCCAATTTTAGGGACAAGCTCTCAATTTTTGGGTGAAAAGCCTCATTTTTCTTCACCAATATCTCAATTTTAGGGCACAAACCTCCTTTTTCAGGTTAAAAGCCTCATTTTTCTGCACCAATATCTCAATTTTAGGGCACAAACCTCCGTTTTCAGATTAAAAGCCTCATTTTCCTACTCCAAGCTCTCAATTTTAGGGCACAAACCCCCATTTTACCTCTCAAAGATTAATTTTTGGCATCCAAAGTTTTGATTCTACAGGTAACAACCTCCCTTTTATGCAGCAGTGCCTCGTTTCCAGGGCCCTACCTCTCCTTTTTTACAGCACAAACCCTATCATGGGGGCTAAACCCGCGTTTTTGGGGTGAAAAGCCTCATTTTTCTGCACCAAGCTCTCAATTTCGGGCACAAAATGCCTTTTTCGGGTGAAAAAGCCTCATTTTTCTGCACAGAGCTCTCAATTTTCTGCACCAAACCCACCTTTTTCACCTGAAAAGCCTCATTTTTCGGAAACACTCTCTCAATTTTACGGTAAAACCCGCCTTTTTCACCTGAAAAGCCTCATTTTCCTACAACAAGCTCGCAATTTTAGGGTAAAACCTGCCTTTTTCGGGTAAAAAAGCCTCATTTTCCTACAACAAGCTCTCAATTTTAGGGTAAAACCCGCCTTTTTCGGGTAAAAAAGCCTCATTTTCCTACAACAAGCTCGCAATTTTAGGGCACAAAATGCCCTTTTCACCAGAAAAGCCTCATTTTTCTGCACCAAGCTCTCAATTTTAGCACCAAACCCACCTTTTTCACCTGAAAAGCCTCATTTTTCTGCACCAATATTTCAATGTTATGGACAAGCTCTCCTTTTTTGGGTGAAAAGCCTCATTTTTCTGCACCAAGCTCTCAATTTTAGGGACAAGCTCTCAATTTTCAGATTAAAAGCCTCATTTTTCTTCACCAATATCTCAATTTATGGCACAAACCTCCTTTTTCAGATTAAAAGCCTCATTTTCCTACTCCAAGCTCCCAATTTTAGGGACAAGCTCTCAATTTTTGGGTGAAAAGCCTCATTTTTCTTCACCAGTATCTCAATTTTAGGGCACAAACCTCCTTTTTCAGGTTAAAAGCCTCATTTTTCTGCACCAATATCTCAATTTTAGGGCACAAACCTCCTTTTTCAGATTAAAAGCCTCATTTTCCTACTCCAAGCTCTCAATTTTAGGGCACAAACCCCCATTTTACCTCTCAAAGATTAATTTTTGGCATCCAAAGTTTTGATTCTACAGGTAACAACCTCCCTTTTATGCAGCAGTGCCTCGTTTCCAGGGCCCTAACTCTACTTTTATACAGCACAAACCCTATCATGGGGGCTAAACCCACGCTTTTGGGGTGAAAAACCTCATTTTTCTGTACCAAGCTCTCAATTTTAGGGCGGAAACAACCTTTTTCTGCTGAAAAGCCTCATTTTTCTGCAACAAGCTCTCAATTTTAGGGTAAAACCCACCTTTTTTGGGTGGAAAAGCCTCATTTTTCTGCACCAATATCTCAATTTTAGGGCACAAACCTCCTTTTTCAGATTAAAAGCCTCATTTTCCTACTCCAAGCTCTCAATTTTAGGGCACAAACCGTCTTTTTCACACGTAAAGCCTCATTTTTCTGCAACAAGCTCTCAATTTTAGCACCAAACCCACCTTTTTCACCTAAAAAGCCTCATTTTTCTGCACCAATATTTCAATGTTATGGACAAGCTCCCTTTTTTGGGTGAAAAGCCTCATTTTTCTGCACCAATAGCGCAATTTTAAGGCCAAACCTGCATTTTTCAGATGAAAAGCCTCATTTTTCTGTACCAAGCTCTCCATTTTAGGGCAGAAACCGCATTTCTGCGGGTGAAAAGAATCATTTTTCTTCACCAAGCTCTCAATTTTAGGGTAAAACCCACCTTTTTTGGGTGGAAAAGCCTCATTTTTCTGCACCAATATCTCAATTTTAGGGCACAAACCTCCGTTTTCAGATTAAAAGCCTCATTTTCCTACTCCAAGCTCTCAATTTTAGGGACAATCTCTCAATTTTTGGGTGAAAAGCCTCATTTTTCTGCACCAAGCTCTCAATTTTAGGGACAAGCTCTCAATTTTTGGGTGAAAAGCCTCATTTTTCTTCACCAATATCTCAATTTTAGGGCACAAACCTCCTTTTTCAGATTAAAAGCCTCATTTTCCTACTCCAAGCTCTCAATTTTAGGGCACAAACCCCCATTTTACCTCTCAAAGATTAATTTTTGGCATCCAAAGTTTTGATTCTACAGGTAACAACCTCCCTTTTATGCAGCAGTGCCTCGTTTCCAGGGCCCTACCTCTCCTTTTTTACAGCACAAACCCTATCATGGGGGCTAAACCCGCGTTTTTGGGGTGAAAAGCCTCATTTTTCTGCACCAAGCTCTCAATTTCGGGCACAAAATGCCTTTTTCGGGTGAAAAAGCCTCATTTTTCTGCACAGAGCTCTCAATTTTCTGCACCAAACCCACCTTTTTCACCTGAAAAGCCTCATTTTTCGGAAACACTCTCTCAATTTTACGGTAAAACCCGCCTTTTTCACCTGAAAAGCCTCATTTTCCTACAACAAGCTCTCAATTTTAGGGTAAAACCCGCCTTTTTCGGGTAAAAAAGCCTCATTTTCCTACAACAAGCTCTCAATTTTAGGGTAAAACCTGCCTTTTTCGGGTAAAAAAGCCTCATTTTCCTACAACAAGCTCGCAATTTTAGGGCACAAAATGCCCTTTTCACCAGAAAAGCCTCATTTTTCTGCACCAAGCTCTCAATTTTAGCACCAAACCCACCTTTTTCACCTGAAAAGCCTCATTTTTCTGCACCAATATTTCAATGTTATGGACAAGCTCTCCTTTTTTGGGTGAAAAGCCTCATTTTTCTGCACCAAGCTCTCAATTTTAGGGACAAGCTCTCAATTTTCAGATTAAAAGCCTCATTTTTCTTCACCAATATCTCAATTTATGGCACAAACCTCCTTTTTCAGATTAAAAGCCTCATTTTCCTACTCCAAGCTCCCAATTTTAGGGACAAGCTCTCAATTTTTGGGTGAAAAGCCTCATTTTTCTTCACCAATATCTCAATTTTAGGGCACAAACCTCCTTTTTCAGGTTAAAAGCCTCATTTTTCTGCACCAATATCTCAATTTTAGGGCACAAACCTCCGTTTTCAGATTAAAAGCCTCATTTTCCTACTCCAAGCTCTCAATTTTAGGGCACAAACCCCCATTTTACCTCTCAAAGATTAATTTTTGGCATCCAAAGTTTTGATTCTACAGGTAACAACCTCCCTTTTATGCAGCAGTGCCTCGTTTCCAGGGCCCTACCTCTCCTTTTTTACAGCACAAACCCTATCATGGGGGCTAAACCCGCGTTTTTGGGGTGAAAAGCCTCATTTTTCTGCACCAAGCTCTCAATTTTGGGCACAAAATGCCTTTTTCGGGTGAAAAAGCCTCATTTTTCTGCACAGAGCTCTCAATTTTCTGCACCAAACCCACCTTTTTCACCTGAAAAGCCTCATTTTTCGGAAACACTCTCTCAATTTTACGGTAAAACCCGCCTTTTTCACCTGAAAAGCCTCATTTTCCTACAACAAGCTCGCAATTTTAGGGTAAAACCTGCCTTTTTCGGGTAAAAAAGCCTCATTTTCCTACAACAAGCTCGCAATTTTAGGGCACAAAATGCCCTTTTCACCAGAAAAGCCTCATTTTTCTGCACCAAGCTCTCAATTTTAGCACCAAACCCACCTTTTTCACCTGAAAAGCCTCATTTTTCTGCACCAATATTTCAATGTTATGGACAAGCTCTCCTTTTTTGGGTGAAAAGCCTCATTTTTCTGCACCAAGCTCTCAATTTTAGGGACAAGCTCTCAATTTTCAGATTAAAAGCCTCATTTTTCTTCACCAATATCTCAATTTATGGCACAAACCTCCTTTTTCAGATTAAAAGCCTCATTTTCCTACTCCAAGCTCCCAATTTTAGGGACAAGCTCTCAATTTTTGGGTGAAAAGCCTCATTTTTCTTCACCAATATCTCAATTTTAGGGCACAAACCTCCTTTTTCAGGTTAAAAGCCTCATTTTTCTGCACCAATATCTCAATTTTAGGGCACAAACCTCCGTTTTCAGATTAAAAGCCTCATTTTCCTACTCCAAGCTCTCAATTTTAGGGCACAAACCCCCATTTTACCTCTCAAAGATTAATTTTTGGCATCCAAAGTTTTGATTCTACAGGTAACAACCTCCCTTTTATGCAGCAGTGCCTCGTTTCCAGGGCCCTACCTCTCCTTTTTTACAGCACAAACCCTATCATGGGGGCTAAACCCGCGTTTTTGGGGTGAAAAGCCTCATTTTTCTGCACCAAGCTCTCAATTTCGGGCACAAAATGCCTTTTTCGGGTGAAAAAGCCTCATTTTTCTGCACAGAGCTCTCAATTTTCTGCACCAAACCCACCTTTTTCACCTGAAAAGCCTCATTTTTCGGAAACACTCTCTCAATTTTACGGTAAAACCCGCCTTTTTCACCTGAAAAGCCTCATTTTCCTACAACAAGCTCGCAATTTTAGGGTAAAACCTGCCTTTTTCGGGTAAAAAAGCCTCATTTTCCTACAACAAGCTCTCAATTTTAGGGTAAAACCCGCCTTTTTCGGGTAAAAAAGCCTCATTTTCCTACAACAAGCTCGCAATTTTAGGGCACAAAATGCCCTTTTCACCAGAAAAGCCTCATTTTTCTGCACCAAGCTCTCAATTTTAGCACCAAACCCACCTTTTTCACCTGAAAAGCCTCATTTTTCTGCACCAATATTTCAATGTTATGGACAAGCTCTCCTTTTTTGGGTGAAAAGCCTCATTTTTCTGCACCAAGCTCTCAATTTTAGGGACAAGCTCTCAATTTTCAGATTAAAAGCCTCATTTTTCTTCACCAATATCTCAATTTATGGCACAAACCTCCTTTTTCAGATTAAAAGCCTCATTTTCCTACTCCAAGCTCCCAATTTTAGGGACAAGCTCTCAATTTTTGGGTGAAAAGCCTCATTTTTCTTCACCAGTATCTCAATTTTAGGGCACAAACCTCCTTTTTCAGGTTAAAAGCCTCATTTTTCTGCACCAATATCTCAATTTTAGGGCACAAACCTCCTTTTTCAGATTAAAAGCCTCATTTTCCTACTCCAAGCTCTCAATTTTAGGGCACAAACCCCCATTTTACCTCTCAAAGATTAATTTTTGGCATCCAAAGTTTTGATTCTACAGGTAACAACCTCCCTTTTATGCAGCAGTGCCTCGTTTCCAGGGCCCTAACTCTACTTTTATACAGCACAAACCCTATCATGGGGGCTAAACCCACGCTTTTGGGGTGAAAAACCTCATTTTTCTGTACCAAGCTCTCAATTTTAGGGCGGAAACAACCTTTTTCTGCTGAAAAGCCTCATTTTTCTGCAACAAGCTCTCAATTTTAGGGTAAAACCCACCTTTTTTGGGTGGAAAAGCCTCATTTTTCTGCACCAATATCTCAATTTTAGGGCACAAACCTCCTTTTTCAGATTAAAAGCCTCATTTTCCTACTCCAAGCTCTCAATTTTAGGGCACAAACCGTCTTTTTCACACGTAAAGCCTCATTTTTCTGCAACAAGCTCTCAATTTTAGCACCAAACCCACCTTTTTCACCTAAAAAGCCTCATTTTTCTGCACCAATATTTCAATGTTATGGACAAGCTCCCTTTTTTGGGTGAAAAGCCTCATTTTTCTGCACCAATAGCGCAATTTTAAGGCCAAACCTGCATTTTTCAGATGAAAAGCCTCATTTTTCTGTACCAAGCTCTCCATTTTAGGGCAGAAACCGCATTTCTGCGGGTGAAAAGAATCATTTTTCTTCACCAAGCTCTCAATTTTAGGGTAAAACCCACCTTTTTTGGGTGGAAAAGCCTCATTTTTCTGCACCAATATCTCAATTTTAGGGCACAAACCTCCGTTTTCAGATTAAAAGCCTCATTTTCCTACTCCAAGCTCTCAATTTTAGGGACAATCTCTCAATTTTTGGGTGAAAAGCCTCATTTTTCTGCACCAAGCTCTCAATTTTAGGGACAAGCTCTCAATTTTTGGGTGAAAAGCCTCATTTTTCTTCACCAATATCTCAATTTTAGGGCACAAACCTCCTTTTTCAGATTAAAAGCCTCATTTTCCTACTCCAAGCTCTCAATTTTAGGGCACAAACCCCCATTTTACCTCTCAAAGATTAATTTTTGGCATCCAAAGTTTTGATTCTACAGGTAACAACCTCCCTTTTATGCAGCAGTGCCTCGTTTCCAGGGCCCTACCTCTCCTTTTTTACAGCACAAACCCTATCATGGGGGCTAAACCCGCGTTTTTGGGGTGAAAAGCCTCATTTTTCTGCACCAAGCTCTCAATTTCGGGCACAAAATGCCTTTTTCGGGTGAAAAAGCCTCATTTTTCTGCACAGAGCTCTCAATTTTCTGCACCAAACCCACCTTTTTCACCTGAAAAGCCTCATTTTTCGGAAACACTCTCTCAATTTTACGGTAAAACCCGCCTTTTTCACCTGAAAAGCCTCATTTTCCTACAACAAGCTCTCAATTTTAGGGTAAAACCCGCCTTTTTCGGGTAAAAAAGCCTCATTTTCCTACAACAAGCTCTCAATTTTAGGGTAAAACCTGCCTTTTTCGGGTAAAAAAGCCTCATTTTCCTACAACAAGCTCGCAATTTTAGGGCACAAAATGCCCTTTTCACCAGAAAAGCCTCATTTTTCTGCACCAAGCTCTCAATTTTAGCACCAAACCCACCTTTTTCACCTGAAAAGCCTCATTTTTCTGCACCAATATTTCAATGTTATGGACAAGCTCTCCTTTTTTGGGTGAAAAGCCTCATTTTTCTGCACCAAGCTCTCAATTTTAGGGACAAGCTCTCAATTTTCAGATTAAAAGCCTCATTTTTCTTCACCAATATCTCAATTTATGGCACAAACCTCCTTTTTCAGATTAAAAGCCTCATTTTCCTACTCCAAGCTCCCAATTTTAGGGACAAGCTCTCAATTTTTGGGTGAAAAGCCTCATTTTTCTTCACCAATATCTCAATTTTAGGGCACAAACCTCCTTTTTCAGGTTAAAAGCCTCATTTTTCTGCACCAATATCTCAATTTTAGGGCACAAACCTCCGTTTTCAGATTAAAAGCCTCATTTTCCTACTCCAAGCTCTCAATTTTAGGGCACAAACCCCCATTTTACCTCTCAAAGATTAATTTTTGGCATCCAAAGTTTTGATTCTACAGGTAACAACCTCCCTTTTATGCAGCAGTGCCTCGTTTCCAGGGCCCTACCTCTCCTTTTTTACAGCACAAACCCTATCATGGGGGCTAAACCCGCGTTTTTGGGGTGAAAAGCCTCATTTTTCTGCACCAAGCTCTCAATTTCGGGCACAAAATGCCTTTTTCGGGTGAAAAAGCCTCATTTTTCTGCACAGAGCTCTCAATTTTCTGCACCAAACCCACCTTTTTCACCTGAAAAGCCTCATTTTTCGGAAACACTCTCTCAATTTTACGGTAAAACCCGCCTTTTTCACCTGAAAAGCCTCATTTTCCTACAACAAGCTCTCAATTTTAGGGTAAAACCCGCCTTTTTCGGGTAAAAAAGCCTCATTTTCCTACAACAAGCTCTCAATTTTAGGGTAAAACCTGCCTTTTTCGGGTAAAAAAGCCTCATTTTCCTACAACAAGCTCGCAATTTTAGGGCACAAAATGCCCTTTTCACCAGAAAAGCCTCATTTTTCTGCACCAAGCTCTCAATTTTAGCACCAAACCCACCTTTTTCACCTGAAAAGCCTCATTTTTCTGCACCAATATTTCAATGTTATGGACAAGCTCTCCTTTTTTGGGTGAAAAGCCTCATTTTTCTGCACCAAGCTCTCAATTTTAGGGACAAGCTCTCAATTTTCAGATTAAAAGCCTCATTTTTCTTCACCAATATCTCAATTTATGGCACAAACCTCCTTTTTAAGATTAAAAGCCTCATTTTCCTACTCCAAGCTCCCAATTTTAGGGACAAGCTCTCAATTTTTGGGTGAAAAGCCTCATTTTTCTTCACCAATATCTCAATTTTAGGGCACAAACCTCCTTTTTCAGGTTAAAAGCCTCATTTTTCTGCACCAATATCTCAATTTTAGGGCACAAACCTCCGTTTTCAGATTAAAAGCCTCATTTTCCTACTCCAAGCTCTCAATTTTAGGGCACAAACCCCCATTTTACCTCTCAAAGATTAATTTTTGGCATCCAAAGTTTTGATTCTACAGGTAACAACCTCCCTTTTATGCAGCAGTGCCTCGTTTCCAGGGCCCTACCTCTCCTTTTTTACAGCACAAACCCTATCATGGGGGCTAAACCCGCGTTTTTGGGGTGAAAAGCCTCATTTTTCTGCACCAAGCTCTCAATTTCGGGCACAAAATGCCTTTTTCGGGTGAAAAAGCCTCATTTTTCTGCACAGAGCTCTCAATTTTCTGCACCAAACCCACCTTTTTCACCTGAAAAGCCTCATTTTTCGGAAACACTCTCTCAATTTTACGGTAAAACCCGCCTTTTTCACCTGAAAAGCCTCATTTTCCTACAACAAGCTCTCAATTTTAGGGTAAAACCCGCCTTTTTCGGGTAAAAAAGCCTCATTTTCCTACAACAAGCTCTCAATTTTAGGGTAAAACCTGCCTTTTTCGGGTAAAAAAGCCTCATTTTCCTACAACAAGCTCGCAATTTTAGGGCACAAAATGCCCTTTTCACCAGAAAAGCCTCATTTTTCTGCACCAAGCTCTCAATTTTAGCACCAAACCCACCTTTTTCACCTGAAAAGCCTCATTTTTCTGCACCAATATTTCAATGTTATGGACAAGCTCTCCTTTTTTGGGTGAAAAGCCTCATTTTTCTGCACCAAGCTCTCAATTTTAGGGACAAGCTCTCAATTTTCAGATTAAAAGCCTCATTTTTCTTCACCAATATCTCAATTTATGGCACAAACCTCCTTTTTCAGATTAAAAGCCTCATTTTCCTACTCCAAGCTCCCAATTTTAGGGACAAGCTCTCAATTTTTGGGTGAAAAGCCTCATTTTTCTTCACCAATATCTCAATTTTAGGGCACAAACCTCCTTTTTCAGGTTAAAAGCCTCATTTTTCTGCACCAATATCTCAATTTTAGGGCACAAACCTCCGTTTTCAGATTAAAAGCCTCATTTTCCTACTCCAAGCTCTCAATTTTAGGGCACAAACCCCCATTTTACCTCTCAAAGATTAATTTTTGGCATCCAAAGTTTTGATTCTACAGGTAACAACCTCCCTTTTATGCAGCAGTGCCTCGTTTCCAGGGCCCTACCTCTCCTTTTTTACAGCACAAACCCTATCATGGGGGCTAAACCCGCGTTTTTGGGGTGAAAAGCCTCATTTTTCTGCACCAAGCTCTCAATTTTGGGCACAAAATGCCTTTTTCGGGTGAAAAAGCCTCATTTTTCTGCACAGAGCTCTCAATTTTCTGCACCAAACCCACCTTTTTCACCTGAAAAGCCTCATTTTTCGGAAACACTCTCTCAATTTTACGGTAAAACCCGCCTTTTTCACCTGAAAAGCCTCATTTTCCTACAACAAGCTCTCAATTTTAGGGTAAAACCCGCCTTTTTCGGGTAAAAAAGCCTCATTTTCCTACAACAAGCTCTCAATTTTAGGGTAAAACCTGCCTTTTTCGGGTAAAAAAGCCTCATTTTCCTACAACAAGCTCGCAATTTTAGGGCACAAAATGCCCTTTTCACCAGAAAAGCCTCATTTTTCTGCACCAAGCTCTCAATTTTAGCACCAAACCCACCTTTTTCACCTGAAAAGCCTCATTTTTCTGCACCAATATTTCAATGTTATGGACAAGCTCTCCTTTTTTGGGTGAAAAGCCTCATTTTTCTGCACCAAGCTCTCAATTTTAGGGACAAGCTCTCAATTTTCAGATTAAAAGCCTCATTTTTCTTCACCAATATCTCAATTTATGGCACAAACCTCCTTTTTCAGATTAAAAGCCTCATTTTCCTACTCCAAGCTCCCAATTTTAGGGACAAGCTCTCAATTTTTGGGTGAAAAGCCTCATTTTTCTTCACCAATATCTCAATTTTAGGGCACAAACCTCCTTTTTCAGGTTAAAAGCCTCATTTTTCTGCACCAATATCTCAATTTTAGGGCACAAACCTCCGTCTTCAGATTAAAAGCCTCATTTTCCTACTCCAAGCTCTCAATTTTAGGGCACAAACCCCCATTTTACCTCTCAAAGATTAATTTTTGGCATCCAAAGTTTTGATTCTACAGGTAACAACCTCCCTTTTATGCAGCAGTGCCTCGTTTCCAGGGCCCTACCTCTCCTTTTTTACAGCATAAACCCTATCATGGGGGCTAAACCCGCGTTTTTGGGGTGAAAAGCCTCATTTTTCTGCACCAAGCTCTCAATTTCGGGCACAAAATGCCTTTTTCGGGTGAAAAAGCCTCATTTTTCTGCACAGAGCTCTCAATTTTCTGCACCAAACCCACCTTTTTCACCTGAAAAGCCTCATTTTTCGGAAACACTCTCTCAATTTTACGGTAAAACCCGCCTTTTTCACCTGAAAAGCCTCATTTTCCTACAACAAGCTCTCAATTTTAGGGTAAAACCCGCCTTTTTCGGGTAAAAAAGCCTCATTTTCCTACAACAAGCTCTCAATTTTAGGGTAAAACCTGCCTTTTTCGGGTAAAAAAGCCTCATTTTCCTACAACAAGCTCGCAATTTTAGGGCACAAAATGCCCTTTTCACCAGAAAAGCCTCATTTTTCTGCACCAAGCTCTCAATTTTAGCACCAAACCCACCTTTTTCACCTGAAAAGCCTCATTTTTCTGCACCAATATTTCAATGTTATGGACAAGCTCTCCTTTTTTGGGTGAAAAGCCTCATTTTTCTGCACCAAGCTCTCAATTTTAGGGACAAGCTCTCAATTTTCAGATTAAAAGCCTCATTTTTCTTCACCAATATCTCAATTTATGGCACAAACCTCCTTTTTAAGATTAAAAGCCTCATTTTCCTACTCCAAGCTCCCAATTTTAGGGACAAGCTCTCAATTTTTGGGTGAAAAGCCTCATTTTTCTTCACCAATATCTCAATTTTAGGGCACAAACCTCCTTTTTCAGGTTAAAAGCCTCATTTTTCTGCACCAATATCTCAATTTTAGGGCACAAACCTCCTTTTTCAGATTAAAAGCCTCATTTTCCTACTCCAAGCTCTCAATTTTAGGGCACAAACCCCCATTTTACCTCTCAAAGATTAATTTTTGGCATCCAAAGTTTTGATTCTACAGGTAACAACCTCCCTTTTATGCAGCAGTGCCTCGTTTCCTGGGCCCTAACTCTACTTTTATACAGCACAAACCCTATCATGGGGGCTAAACCCACGCTTTTGGGGTGAAAAACCTCATTTTTCTGTACCAAGCTCTCAATTTTAGGGCGGAAACAACCTTTTTCTGCTGAAAAGCCTCATTTTTCTGCAACAAGCTCTCAATTTTAGGGTAAAACCCACCTTTTTTGGGTGGAAAAGCCTCATTTTTCTGCACCAATATCTCAATTTTAGGGCACAAACCTCCTTTTTCAGATTAAAAGCCTCATTTTCCTACTCCAAGCTCTCAATTTTAGGGCACAAACCGTCTTTTTCACACGTAAAGCCTCATTTTTCTGCAACAAGCTCTCAATTTTAGCACCAAACCCACCTTTTTCACCTGAAAAGCCTCATTTTTCTGCACCAATATTTCAATGTTATGGACAAGCTCCCTTTTTTGGGTGAAAAGCCTCATTTTTCTGCACCAATAGTGCAATTTTAAGGCCAAACCTGCATTTTTCAGATGAAAAGCCTCATTTTTCTGTACCAAGCTCTCCATTTTAGGGCAGAAACCGCATTTCTGCGGGTGAAAAGAATCATTTTTCTTCACCAAGCTCTCAATTTTAGGGTAAAACCCACCTTTTTTGGGTGGAAAAGCCTCATTTTTCTGCACCAATATCTCAATTTTAGGGCACAAACCTCCGTTTTCAGATTAAAAGCCTCATTTTCCTACTCCAAGCTCTCAATTTTAGGGACAAGCTCTCAATTTTTGGGTGAAAAGCCTCATTTTTCTTCACCAATATCTCAATTTTAGGGCACAAACCTCCTTTTTCAGATTAAAAGCCTCATTTTCCTACTCCAAGCTCTCAATTTTAGGGACAAGCTCTCAATTTTTGGGTGAAAAGCCTCATTTTTCTTCACCAATATCTCAATTTTAGGGCACAAACCTCCGTTTTCAGATTAAAAGCCTCATTTTCCTACTCCAAGCTCTCAATTTTAGGGCACAAACCCCCATTTTACCTCTCAAAGATTAATTTTTGGCATCCAAAGTTTTGATTCTACAGGTAACAACCTCCCTTTTATGCAGCAGTGCCTCGTTTCCAGGGCCCTACCTCTCCTTTTTTACAGCACAAACCCTATCATGGGGGCTAAACCCGCGTTTTTGGGGTGAAAAGCCTCATTTTTCTGCACCAAGCTCTCAATTTCGGGCAAAAAATGCCTTTTTCGGGTGAAAAAGCCTCATTTTTCTGCACAGAGCTCTCAATTTTCTGCACCAAACCCACCTTTTTCACCTGAAAAGCCTCATTTTTCGGAAACACTCTCTCAATTTTACGGTAAAACCCGCCTTTTTCACCTGAAAAGCCTCATTTTCCTACAACAAGCTCTCAATTTTAGGGTAAAACCCGCCTTTTTCGGGTAAAAAAGCCTCATTTTCCTACAACAAGCTCTCAATTTTAGGGTAAAACCTGCCTTTTTCGGGTAAAAAAGCCTCATTTTCCTACAACAAGCTCGCAATTTTAGGGCACAAAATGCCCTTTTCACCAGAAAAGCCTCATTTTTCTGCACCAAGCTCTCAATTTTAGCACCAAACCCACCTTTTTCACCTGAAAAGCCTCATTTTTCTGCACCAATATTTCAATGTTATGGACAAGCTCTCCTTTTTTGGGTGAAAAGCCTCATTTTTCTGCACCAAGCTCTCAATTTTAGGGACAAGCTCTCAATTTTCAGATTAAAAGCCTCATTTTTCTTCACCAATATCTCAATTTATGGCACAAACCTCCTTTTTCAGATTAAAAGCCTCATTTTCCTACTCCAAGCTCCCAATTTTAGGGACAAGCTCTCAATTTTTGGGTGAAAAGCCTCATTTTTCTTCACCAATATCTCAATTTTAGGGCACAAACCTCCTTTTTCAGGTTAAAAGCCTCATTTTTCTGCACCAATATCTCAATTTTAGGGCACAAACCTCCGTTTTCAGATTAAAAGCCTCATTTTCCTACTCCAAGCTCTCAATTTTAGGGCACAAACCCCCATTTTACCTCTCAAAGATTAATTTTTGGCATCCAAAGTTTTGATTCTACAGGTAACAACCTCCCTTTTATGCAGCAGTGCCTCGTTTCCAGGGCCCTACCTCTCCTTTTTTACAGCACAAACCCTATCATGGGGGCTAAACCCACGCTTTTGGGGTGAAAAACCTCATTTTTCTGTACCAAGCTCTCAATTTTAGGGCGGAAACAACCTTTTTCTGCTGAAAAGCCTCATTTTTCTGCAACAAGCTCTCAATTTTAGGGTAAAACCCACCTTTTTTGGGTGGAAAAGCCTCATTTTTCTGCACCAATATCTCAATTTTAGGGCACAAACCTCCTTTTTCAGATTAAAAGCCTCATTTTCCTACTCCAAGCTCTCAATTTTAGGGCACAAACCCCCATTTTACCTCTCAAAGATTAATTTTTGGCATCCAAGCTTTTGATTCTACAGGTAACAACCTCCCTTTTATGCAGCAGTGCCTCGTTTCCAGGGCCCTACCTCTCCTTTTTTACAGCACAAACCCTATCATGGGGGCTAAACCCGCGTTTTTGGGGTGAAAAGCCTCATTTTTCTGCACCAAGCTCTCAATTTTGGGCACAAAATGCCTTTTTCGGGTGAAAAAGCCTCATTTTTCTGCACAGAGCTCTCAATTTTCTGCACCAAACCCACCTTTTTCACCTGAAAAGCCTCATTTTTCGGAAACACTCTCTCAATTTTACGGTAAAACCCGCCTTTTTCACCTGAAAAGCCTCATTTTCCTACAACAAGCTCGCAATTTTAGGGTAAAACCTGCCTTTTTCGGGTAAAAAAGCCTCATTTTCCTACAACAAGCTCTCAATTTTAGGGTAAAACCCGCCTTTTTCGGGTAAAAAAGCCTCATTTTCCTACAACAAGCTCGCAATTTTAGGGCACAAAATGCCCTTTTCACCAGAAAAGCCTCATTTTTCTGCACCAAGCTCTCAATTTTAGCACCAAACCCACCTTTTTCACCTGAAAAGCCTCATTTTTCTGCACCAATATTTCAATGTTATGGACAAGCTCTCCTTTTTTGGGTGAAAAGCCTCATTTTTCTGCACCAAGCTCTCAATTTTAGGGACAAGCTCTCAATTTTCAGATTAAAAGCCTCATTTTTCTTCACCAATATCTCAATTTATGGCACAAACCTCCTTTTTCAGATTAAAAGCCTCATTTTCCTACTCCAAGCTCCCAATTTTAGGGACAAGCTCTCAATTTTTGGGTGAAAAGCCTCATTTTTCTTCACCAGTATCTCAATTTTAGGGCACAAACCTCCTTTTTCAGGTTAAAAGCCTCATTTTTCTGCACCAATATCTCAATTTTAGGGCACAAACCTCCTTTTTCAGATTAAAAGCCTCATTTTCCTACTCCAAGCTCTCAATTTTAGGGCACAAACCCCCATTTTACCTCTCAAAGATTAATTTTTGGCATCCAAAGTTTTGATTCTACAGGTAACAACCTCCCTTTTATGCAGCAGTGCCTCGTTTCCAGGGCCCTAACTCTACTTTTATACAGCACAAACCCTATCATGGGGGCTAAACCCACGCTTTTGGGGTGAAAAACCTCATTTTTCTGTACCAAGCTCTCAATTTTAGGGCGGAAACAACCTTTTTCTGCTGAAAAGCCTCATTTTTCTGCAACAAGCTCTCAATTTTAGGGTAAAACCCACCTTTTTTGGGTGGAAAAGCCTCATTTTTCTGCACCAATATCTCAATTTTAGGGCACAAACCTCCTTTTTCAGATTAAAAGCCTCATTTTCCTACTCCAAGCTCTCAATTTTAGGGCACAAACCGTCTTTTTCACACGTAAAGCCTCATTTTTCTGCAACAAGCTCTCAATTTTAGCACCAAACCCACCTTTTTCACCTAAAAAGCCTCATTTTTCTGCACCAATATTTCAATGTTATGGACAAGCTCCCTTTTTTGGGTGAAAAGCCTCATTTTTCTGCACCAATAGCGCAATTTTAAGGCCAAACCTGCATTTTTCAGATGAAAAGCCTCATTTTTCTGTACCAAGCTCTCCATTTTAGGGCAGAAACCGCATTTCTGCGGGTGAAAAGAATCATTTTTCTTCACCAAGCTCTCAATTTTAGGGTAAAACCCACCTTTTTTGGGTGGAAAAGCCTCATTTTTCTGCACCAATATCTCAATTTTAGGGCACAAACCTCCGTTTTCAGATTAAAAGCCTCATTTTCCTACTCCAAGCTCTCAATTTTAGGGACAATCTCTCAATTTTTGGGTGAAAAGCCTCATTTTTCTGCACCAAGCTCTCAATTTTAGGGACAAGCTCTCAATTTTTGGGTGAAAAGCCTCATTTTTCTTCACCAATATCTCAATTTTAGGGCACAAACCTCCTTTTTCAGATTAAAAGCCTCATTTTCCTACTCCAAGCTCTCAATTTTAGGGCACAAACCCCCATTTTACCTCTCAAAGATTAATTTTTGGCATCCAAAGTTTTGATTCTACAGGTAACAACCTCCCTTTTATGCAGCAGTGCCTCGTTTCCAGGGCCCTACCTCTCCTTTTTTACAGCACAAACCCTATCATGGGGGCTAAACCCGCGTTTTTGGGGTGAAAAGCCTCATTTTTCTGCACCAAGCTCTCAATTTCGGGCACAAAATGCCTTTTTCGGGTGAAAAAGCCTCATTTTTCTGCACAGAGCTCTCAATTTTCTGCACCAAACCCACCTTTTTCACCTGAAAAGCCTCATTTTTCGGAAACACTCTCTCAATTTTACGGTAAAACCCGCCTTTTTCACCTGAAAAGCCTCATTTTCCTACAACAAGCTCTCAATTTTAGGGTAAAACCCGCCTTTTTCGGGTAAAAAAGCCTCATTTTCCTACAACAAGCTCTCAATTTTAGGGTAAAACCTGCCTTTTTCGGGTAAAAAAGCCTCATTTTCCTACAACAAGCTCGCAATTTTAGGGCACAAAATGCCCTTTTCACCAGAAAAGCCTCATTTTTCTGCACCAAGCTCTCAATTTTAGCACCAAACCCACCTTTTTCACCTGAAAAGCCTCATT
The DNA here is from genome assembly GCF_047716275.1 of Strix uralensis. Lineage (NCBI taxonomy): Eukaryota > Metazoa > Chordata > Aves > Strigiformes > Strigidae > Strix > Strix uralensis. The sequence continues at coordinate 8,977,094 of NC_133972.1, read as the reverse complement.
TTTCTGCACCAATATTTCAATGTTATGGACAAGCTCTCCTTTTTTGGGTGAAAAGCCTCATTTTTCTGCACCAAGCTCTCAATTTTAGGGACAAGCTCTCAATTTTCAGATTAAAAGCCTCATTTTTCTTCACCAATATCTCAATTTATGGCACAAACCTCCTTTTTCAGATTAAAAGCCTCATTTTCCTACTCCAAGCTCCCAATTTTAGGGACAAGCTCTCAATTTTTGGGTGAAAAGCCTCATTTTTCTTCACCAATATCTCAATTTTAGGGCACAAACCTCCTTTTTCAGGTTAAAAGCCTCATTTTTCTGCACCAATATCTCAATTTTAGGGCACAAACCTCCGTTTTCAGATTAAAAGCCTCATTTTCCTACTCCAAGCTCTCAATTTTAGGGCACAAACCCCCATTTTACCTCTCAAAGATTAATTTTTGGCATCCAAAGTTTTGATTCTACAGGTAACAACCTCCCTTTTATGCAGCAGTGCCTCGTTTCCAGGGCCCTACCTCTCCTTTTTTACAGCACAAACCCTATCATGGGGGCTAAACCCGCGTTTTTGGGGTGAAAAGCCTCATTTTTCTGCACCAAGCTCTCAATTTCGGGCACAAAATGCCTTTTTCGGGTGAAAAAGCCTCATTTTTCTGCACAGAGCTCTCAATTTTCTGCACCAAACCCACCTTTTTCACCTGAAAAGCCTCATTTTTCGGAAACACTCTCTCAATTTTACGGTAAAACCCGCCTTTTTCACCTGAAAAGCCTCATTTTCCTACAACAAGCTCTCAATTTTAGGGTAAAACCCGCCTTTTTCGGGTAAAAAAGCCTCATTTTCCTACAACAAGCTCTCAATTTTAGGGTAAAACCTGCCTTTTTCGGGTAAAAAAGCCTCATTTTCCTACAACAAGCTCGCAATTTTAGGGCACAAAATGCCCTTTTCACCAGAAAAGCCTCATTTTTCTGCACCAAGCTCTCAATTTTAGCACCAAACCCACCTTTTTCACCTGAAAAGCCTCATTTTTCTGCACCAATATTTCAATGTTATGGACAAGCTCTCCTTTTTTGGGTGAAAAGCCTCATTTTTCTGCACCAAGCTCTCAATTTTAGGGACAAGCTCTCAATTTTCAGATTAAAAGCCTCATTTTTCTTCACCAATATCTCAATTTAAGGGCGGAAACCTCCTTTTTAAGATTAAAAGCCTCATTTTCCTACTCCAAGCTCCCAATTTTAGGGACAAGCTCTCAATTTTTGGGTGAAAAGCCTCATTTTTCTTCACCAATATCTCAATTTTAGGGCACAAACCTCCTTTTTCAGGTTAAAAGCCTCATTTTTCTGCACCAATATCTCAATTTTAGGGCACAAACCTCCGTTTTCAGATTAAAAGCCTCATTTTCCTACTCCAAGCTCTCAATTTTAGGGCACAAACCCCCATTTTACCTCTCAAAGATTAATTTTTGGCATCCAAAGTTTTGATTCTACAGGTAACAACCTCCCTTTTATGCAGCAGTGCCTCGTTTCCAGGGCCCTACCTCTCCTTTTTTACAGCACAAACCCTATCATGGGGGCTAAACCCGCGTTTTTGGGGTGAAAAGCCTCATTTTTCTGCACCAAGCTCTCAATTTCGGGCACAAAATGCCTTTTTCGGGTGAAAAAGCCTCATTTTTCTGCACAGAGCTCTCAATTTTCTGCACCAAACCCACCTTTTTCACCTGAAAAGCCTCATTTTTCGGAAACACTCTCTCAATTTTACGGTAAAACCCGCCTTTTTCACCTGAAAAGCCTCATTTTCCTACAACAAGCTCTCAATTTTAGGGTAAAACCCGCCTTTTTCGGGTAAAAAAGCCTCATTTTCCTACAACAAGCTCTCAATTTTAGGGTAAAACCTGCCTTTTTCGGGTAAAAAAGCCTCATTTTCCTACAACAAGCTCGCAATTTTAGGGCACAAAATGCCCTTTTCACCAGAAAAGCCTCATTTTTCTGCACCAAGCTCTCAATTTTAGCACCAAACCCACCTTTTTCACCTGAAAAGCCTCATTTTTCTGCACCAATATTTCAATGTTATGGACAAGCTCTCCTTTTTTGGGTGAAAAGCCTCATTTTTCTGCACCAAGCTCTCAATTTTAGGGACAAGCTCTCAATTTTCAGATTAAAAGCCTCATTTTTCTTCACCAATATCTCAATTTATGGCACAAACCTCCTTTTTCAGATTAAAAGCCTCATTTTCCTACTCCAAGCTCCCAATTTTAGGGACAAGCTCTCAATTTTTGGGTGAAAAGCCTCATTTTTCTTCACCAATATCTCAATTTTAGGGCACAAACCTCCTTTTTCAGGTTAAAAGCCTCATTTTTCTGCACCAATATCTCAATTTTAGGGCACAAACCTCCGTCTTCAGATTAAAAGCCTCATTTTCCTACTCCAAGCTCTCAATTTTAGGGCACAAACCCCCATTTTACCTCTCAAAGATTAATTTTTGGCATCCAAAGTTTTGATTCTACAGGTAACAACCTCCCTTTTATGCAGCAGTGCCTCGTTTCCAGGGCCCTACCTCTCCTTTTTTACAGCATAAACCCTATCATGGGGGCTAAACCCGCGTTTTTGGGGTGAAAAGCCTCATTTTTCTGCACCAATATCTCAATTTTAGGGCACAAACCTCCTTTTTCAGATTAAAAGCCTCATTTTCCTACTCCAAGCTCTCAATTTTAGGGCACAAACCGTCTTTTTCACACGTAAAGCCTCATTTTTCTGCAACAAGCTCTCAATTTTAGCACCAAACCCACCTTTTTCACCTGAAAAGCCTCATTTTTCTGCACCAATATTTCAATGTTATGGACAAGCTCCCTTTTTTGGGTGAAAAGCCTCATTTTTCTGCACCAATAGTGCAATTTTAAGGCCAAACCTGCATTTTTCAGATGAAAAGCCTCATTTTTCTGTACCAAGCTCTCCATTTTAGGGCAGAAACCGCATTTCTGCGGGTGAAAAGAATCATTTTTCTTCACCAAGCTCTCAATTTTAGGGTAAAACCCACCTTTTTTGGGTGGAAAAGCCTCATTTTTCTGCACCAATATCTCAATTTTAGGGCACAAACCTCCGTTTTCAGATTAAAAGCCTCATTTTCCTACTCCAAGCTCTCAATTTTAGGGACAAGCTCTCAATTTTTGGGTGAAAAGCCTCATTTTTCTTCACCAATATCTCAATTTTAGGGCACAAACCTCCTTTTTCAGGTTAAAAGCCTCATTTTTCTGCACCAATATCTCAATTTTAGGGCACAAACCTCCTTTTTCAGATTAAAAGCCTCATTTTCCTACTCCAAGCTCTCAATTTTAGGGCACAAACCCCCATTTTACCTCTCAAAGATTAATTTTTGGCATCCAAAGTTTTGATTCTACAGGTAACAACCTCCCTTTTATGCAGCAGTGCCTCGTTTCCAGGGCCCTACCTCTCCTTTTTTACAGCACAAACCCTATCATGGGGGCTAAACCCGCGTTTTTGGGGTGAAAAGCCTCATTTTTCTGCACCAAGCTCTCAATTTCGGGCACAAAATGCCTTTTTCGGGTGAAAAAGCCTCATTTTTCTGCACAGAGCTCTCAATTTTCTGCACCAAACCCACCTTTTTCACCTGAAAAGCCTCATTTTTCGGAAACACTCTCTCAATTTTACGGTAAAACCCGCCTTTTTCACCTGAAAAGCCTCATTTTCCTACAACAAGCTCGCAATTTTAGGGTAAAACCCGCCTTTTTCGGGTAAAAAAGCCTCATTTTCCTACAACAAGCTCTCAATTTTAGGGTAAAACCTGCCTTTTTCGGGTAAAAAAGCCTCATTTTCCTACAACAAGCTCGCAATTTTAGGGCACAAAATGCCCTTTTCACCAGAAAAGCCTCATTTTTCTGCACCAAGCTCTCAATTTCGGGCACAAAATGCCTTTTTCGGGTGAAAAAGCCTCATTTTTCTGCACAGAGCTCTCAATTTTCTGCACCAAACCCACCTTTTTCACCTGAAAAGCCTCATTTTTCGGAAACACTCTCTCAATTTTACGGTAAAACCCGCCTTTTTCACCTGAAAAGCCTCATTTTCCTACAACAAGCTCTCAATTTTAGGGTAAAACCCGCCTTTTTCGGGTAAAAAAGCCTCATTTTCCTACAACAAGCTCTCAATTTTAGGGTAAAACCTGCCTTTTTCGGGTAAAAAAGCCTCATTTTCCTACAACAAGCTCGCAATTTTAGGGCACAAAATGCCCTTTTCACCAGAAAAGCCTCATTTTTCTGCACCAAGCTCTCAATTTTAGCACCAAACCCACCTTTTTCACCTGAAAAGCCTCATTTTTCTGCACCAATATTTCAATGTTATGGACAAGCTCTCCTTTTTTGGGTGAAAAGCCTCATTTTTCTGCACCAAGCTCTCAATTTTAGGGACAAGCTCTCAATTTTCAGATTAAAAGCCTCATTTTTCTTCACCAATATCTCAATTTATGGCACAAACCTCCTTTTTAAGATTAAAAGCCTCATTTTCCTACTCCAAGCTCCCAATTTTAGGGACAAGCTCTCAATTTTTGGGTGAAAAGCCTCATTTTTCTTCACCAATATCTCAATTTTAGGGCACAAACCTCCTTTTTCAGGTTAAAAGCCTCATTTTTCTGCACCAATATCTCAATTTTAGGGCACAAACCTCCTTTTTCAGATTAAAAGCCTCATTTTCCTACTCCAAGCTCTCAATTTTAGGGCACAAACCCCCATTTTACCTCTCAAAGATTAATTTTTGGCATCCAAAGTTTTGATTCTACAGGTAACAACCTCCCTTTTATGCAGCAGTGCCTCGTTTCCTGGGCCCTAACTCTACTTTTATACAGCACAAACCCTATCATGGGGGCTAAACCCACGCTTTTGGGGTGAAAAACCTCATTTTTCTGTACCAAGCTCTCAATTTTAGGGCGGAAACAACCTTTTTCTGCTGAAAAGCCTCATTTTTCTGCAACAAGCTCTCAATTTTAGGGTAAAACCCACCTTTTTTGGGTGGAAAAGCCTCATTTTTCTGCACCAATATCTCAATTTTAGGGCACAAACCTCCTTTTTCAGATTAAAAGCCTCATTTTCCTACTCCAAGCTCTCAATTTTAGGGCACAAACCGTCTTTTTCACACGTAAAGCCTCATTTTTCTGCAACAAGCTCTCAATTTTAGCACCAAACCCACCTTTTTCACCTGAAAAGCCTCATTTTTCTGCACCAATATTTCAATGTTATGGACAAGCTCCCTTTTTTGGGTGAAAAGCCTCATTTTTCTGCACCAATAGTGCAATTTTAAGGCCAAACCTGCATTTTTCAGATGAAAAGCCTCATTTTTCTGTACCAAGCTCTCCATTTTAGGGCAGAAACCGCATTTCTGCGGGTGAAAAGAATCATTTTTCTTCACCAAGCTCTCAATTTTAGGGTAAAACCCACCTTTTTTGGGTGGAAAAGCCTCATTTTTCTGCACCAATATCTCAATTTTAGGGCACAAACCTCCGTTTTCAGATTAAAAGCCTCATTTTCCTACTCCAAGCTCTCAATTTTAGGGACAAGCTCTCAATTTTTGGGTGAAAAGCCTCATTTTTCTTCACCAATATCTCAATTTTAGGGCACAAACCTCCTTTTTCAGATTAAAAGCCTCATTTTCCTACTCCAAGCTCTCAATTTTAGGGACAAGCTCTCAATTTTTGGGTGAAAAGCCTCATTTTTCTTCACCAATATCTCAATTTTAGGGCACAAACCTCCGTTTTCAGATTAAAAGCCTCATTTTCCTACTCCAAGCTCTCAATTTTAGGGCACAAACCCCCATTTTACCTCTCAAAGATTAATTTTTGGCATCCAAAGTTTTGATTCTACAGGTAACAACCTCCCTTTTATGCAGCAGTGCCTCGTTTCCAGGGCCCTACCTCTCCTTTTTTACAGCACAAACCCTATCATGGGGGCTAAACCCGCGTTTTTGGGGTGAAAAGCCTCATTTTTCTGCACCAAGCTCTCAATTTCGGGCACAAAATGCCTTTTTCGGGTGAAAAAGCCTCATTTTTCTGCACAGAGCTCTCAATTTTCTGCACCAAACCCACCTTTTTCACCTGAAAAGCCTCATTTTTCGGAAACACTCTCTCAATTTTACGGTAAAACCCGCCTTTTTCACCTGAAAAGCCTCATTTTCCTACAACAAGCTCTCAATTTTAGGGTAAAACCCGCCTTTTTCGGGTAAAAAAGCCTCATTTTCCTACAACAAGCTCTCAATTTTAGGGTAAAACCTGCCTTTTTCGGGTAAAAAAGCCTCATTTTCCTACAACAAGCTCGCAATTTTAGGGCACAAAATGCCCTTTTCACCAGAAAAGCCTCATTTTTCTGCACCAAGCTCTCAATTTTAGCACCAAACCCACCTTTTTCACCTGAAAAGCCTCATTTTTCTGCACCAATATTTCAATGTTATGGACAAGCTCTCCTTTTTTGGGTGAAAAGCCTCATTTTTCTGCACCAAGCTCTCAATTTTAGGGACAAGCTCTCAATTTTCAGATTAAAAGCCTCATTTTTCTTCACCAATATCTCAATTTATGGCACAAACCTCCTTTTTCAGATTAAAAGCCTCATTTTCCTACTCCAAGCTCCCAATTTTAGGGACAAGCTCTCAATTTTTGGGTGAAAAGCCTCATTTTTCTTCACCAATATCTCAATTTTAGGGCACAAACCTCCTTTTTCAGGTTAAAAGCCTCATTTTTCTGCACCAATATCTCAATTTTAGGGCACAAACCTCCGTTTTCAGATTAAAAGCCTCATTTTCCTACTCCAAGCTCTCAATTTTAGGGCACAAACCCCCATTTTACCTCTCAAAGATTAATTTTTGGCATCCAAAGTTTTGATTCTACAGGTAACAACCTCCCTTTTATGCAGCAGTGCCTCGTTTCCAGGGCCCTACCTCTCCTTTTTTACAGCACAAACCCTATCATGGGGGCTAAACCCGCGTTTTTGGGGTGAAAAGCCTCATTTTTCTGCACCAAGCTCTCAATTTCGGGCACAAAATGCCTTTTTCGGGTGAAAAAGCCTCATTTTTCTGCACAGAGCTCTCAATTTTCTGCACCAAACCCACCTTTTTCACCTGAAAAGCCTCATTTTTCGGAAACACTCTCTCAATTTTACGGTAAAACCCGCCTTTTTCACCTGAAAAGCCTCATTTTCCTACAACAAGCTCGCAATTTTAGGGTAAAACCCGCCTTTTTCGGGTAAAAAAGCCTCATTTTCCTACAACAAGCTCTCAATTTTAGGGTAAAACCTGCCTTTTTCGGGTAAAAAAGCCTCATTTTCCTACAACAAGCTCGCAATTTTAGGGCACAAAATGCCCTTTTCACCAGAAAAGCCTCATTTTTCTGCACCAAGCTCTCAATTTTAGCACCAAACCCACCTTTTTCACCTGAAAAGCCTCATTTTTCTGCACCAATATTTCAATGTTATGGACAAGCTCTCCTTTTTTGGGTGAAAAGCCTCATTTTTCTGCACCAAGCTCTCAATTTTAGGGACAAGCTCTCAATTTTCAGATTAAAAGCCTCATTTTTCTTCACCAATATCTCAATTTATGGCACAAACCTCCTTTTTCAGATTAAAAGCCTCATTTTCCTACTCCAAGCTCCCAATTTTAGGGACAAGCTCTCAATTTTTGGGTGAAAAGCCTCATTTTTCTTCACCAATATCTCAATTTTAGGGCACAAACCTCCTTTTTCAGGTTAAAAGCCTCATTTTTCTGCACCAATATCTCAATTTTAGGGCACAAACCTCCGTTTTCAGATTAAAAGCCTCATTTTCCTACTCCAAGCTCTCAATTTTAGGGCACAAACCCCCATTTTACCTCTCAAAGATTAATTTTTGGCATCCAAAGTTTTGATTCTACAGGTAACAACCTCCCTTTTATGCAGCAGTGCCTCGTTTCCAGGGCCCTACCTCTCCTTTTTTACAGCACAAACCCTATCATGGGGGCTAAACCCGCGTTTTTGGGGTGAAAAGCCTCATTTTTCTGCACCAAGCTCTCAATTTCGGGCACAAAATGCCTTTTTCGGGTGAAAAAGCCTCATTTTTCTGCACAGAGCTCTCAATTTTCTGCACCAAACCCACCTTTTTCACCTGAAAAGCCTCATTTTTCGGAAACACTCTCTCAATTTTACGGTAAAACCCGCCTTTTTCACCTGAAAAGCCTCATTGTCCTACAACAAGCTCGCAATTTTAGGGTAAAACCCGCCTTTTTCGGGTAAAAAAGCCTCATTTTCCTACAACAAGCTCTCAATTTTAGGGTAAAACCTGCCTTTTTCGGGTAAAAAAGCCTCATTTTCCTACAACAAGCTCGCAATTTTAGGGCACAAAATGCCCTTTTCACCAGAAAAGCCTCATTTTTCTGCACCAAGCTCTCAATTTTAGCACCAAACCCACCTTTTTCACCTGAAAAGCCTCATTTTTCTGCACCAATATTTCAATGTTATGGACAAGCTCTCCTTTTTTGGGTGAAAAGCCTCATTTTTCTGCACCAAGCTCTCAATTTTAGGGACAAGCTCTCAATTTTCAGATTAAAAGCCTCATTTTTCTTCACCAATATCTCAATTTAAGGGCGGAAACCTCCTTTTTAAGATTAAAAGCCTCATTTTCCTACTCCAAGCTCCCAATTTTAGGGACAAGCTCTCAATTTTTGGGTGAAAAGCCTCATTTTTCTTCACCAATATCTCAATTTTAGGGCACAAACCTCCTTTTTCAGGTTAAAAGCCTCATTTTTCTGCACCAATATCTCAATTTTAGGGCACAAACCTCCTTTTTCAGATTAAAAGCCTCATTTTCCTACTCCAAGCTCTCAATTTTAGGGCACAAACCCCCATTTTACCTCTCAAAGATTAATTTTTGGCATCCAAAGTTTTGATTCTACAGGTAACAACCTCCCTTTTATGCAGCAGTGCCTCGTTTCCAGGGCCCTACCTCTCCTTTTTTACAGCACAAACCCTATCATGGGGGCTAAACCCGCGTTTTTGGGGTGAAAAGCCTCATTTTTCTGCACCAAGCTCTCAATTTCGGGCACAAAATGCCTTTTTCGGGTGAAAAAGCCTCATTTTTCTGCACAGAGCTCTCAATTTTCTGCACCAAACCCACCTTTTTCACCTGAAAAGCCTCATTTTTCGGAAACACTCTCTCAATTTTACGGTAAAACCCGCCTTTTTCACCTGAAAAGCCTCATTTTCCTACAACAAGCTCGCAATTTTAGGGTAAAACCCGCCTTTTTCGGGTAAAAAAGCCTCATTTTCCTACAACAAGCTCTCAATTTTAGGGTAAAACCTGCCTTTTTCGGGTAAAAAAGCCTCATTTTCCTACAACAAGCTCGCAATTTTAGGGCACAAAATGCCCTTTTCACCAGAAAAGCCTCATTTTTCTGCACCAAGCTCTCAATTTTAGCACCAAACCCACCTTTTTCACCTGAAAAGCCTCATTTTTCTGCACCAATATTTCAATGTTATGGACAAGCTCTCCTTTTTTGGGTGAAAAGCCTCATTTTTCTGCACCAAGCTCTCAATTTTAGGGACAAGCTCTCAATTTTCAGATTAAAAGCCTCATTTTTCTTCACCAATATCTCAATTTATGGCACAAACCTCCTTTTTCAGATTAAAAGCCTCATTTTCCTACTCCAAGCTCCCAATTTTAGGGACAAGCTCTCAATTTTTGGGTGAAAAGCCTCATTTTTCTTCACCAATATCTCAATTTTAGGGCACAAACCTCCTTTTTCAGGTTAAAAGCCTCATTTTTCTGCACCAATATCTCAATTTTAGGGCACAAACCTCCGTCTTCAGATTAAAAGCCTCATTTTCCTACTCCAAGCTCTCAATTTTAGGGCACAAACCCCCATTTTACCTCTCAAAGATTAATTTTTGGCATCCAAAGTTTTGATTCTACAGGTAACAACCTCCCTTTTATGCAGCAGTGCCTCATTTCCAGGGCCCTACCTCTCCTTTTTTACAGCACAAACCCTATCATGGGGGCTAAACCCGCGTTTTTGGGGTGAAAAGCCTCATTTTTCTGCACCAAGCTCTCAATTTCGGGCACAAAATGCCTTTTTCGGGTGAAAAAGCCTCATTTTTCTGCACAGAGCTCTCAATTTTCTGCACCAAACCCACCTTTTTCACCTGAAAAGCCTCATTTTTCGGAAACACTCTCTCAATTTTACGGTAAAACCCGCCTTTTTCACCTGAAAAGCCTCATTTTCCTACAACAAGCTCGCAATTTTAGGGTAAAACCCGCCTTTTTCGGGTAAAAAAGCCTCATTTTCCTACAACAAGCTCTCAATTTTAGGGTAAAACCTGCCTTTTTCGGGTAAAAAAGCCTCATTTTCCTACAACAAGCTCGCAATTTTAGGGCACAAAATGCCCTTTTCACCAGAAAAGCCTCATTTTTCTGCACCAAGCTCTCAATTTTAGCACCAAACCCACCTTTTTCACCTGAAAAGCCTCATTTTTCTGCACCAATATTTCAATGTTATGGACAAGCTCTCCTTTTTTGGGTGAAAAGCCTCATTTTTCTGCACCAAGCTCTCAATTTTAGGGACAAGCTCTCAATTTTCAGATTAAAAGCCTCATTTTTCTTCACCAATATCTCAATTTATGGCACAAACCTCCTTTTTCAGATTAAAAGCCTCATTTTCCTACTCCAAGCTCCCAATTTTAGGGACAAGCTCTCAATTTTTGGGTGAAAAGCCTCATTTTTCTTCACCAATATCTCAATTTTAGGGCACAAACCTCCTTTTTCAGGTTAAAAGCCTCATTTTTCTGCACCAATATCTCAATTTTAGGGCACAAACCTCCGTTTTCAGATTAAAAGCCTCATTTTCCTACTCCAAGCTCTCAATTTTAGGGCACAAACCCCCATTTTACCTCTCAAAGATTAATTTTTGGCATCCAAAGTTTTGATTCTACAGGTAACAACCTCCCTTTTATGCAGCAGTGCCTCGTTTCCAGGGCCCTACCTCTCCTTTTTTACAGCACAAACCCTATCATGGGGGCTAAACCCGCGTTTTTGGGGTGAAAAGCCTCATTTTTCTGCACCAAGCTCTCAATTTCGGGCACAAAATGCCTTTTTCGGGTGAAAAAGCCTCATTTTTCTGCACAGAGCTCTCAATTTTCTGCACCAAACCCACCTTTTTCACCTGAAAAGCCTCATTTTTCGGAAACACTCTCTCAATTTTACGGTAAAACCCGCCTTTTTCACCTGAAAAGCCTCATTTTCCTACAACAAGCTCGCAATTTTAGGGTAAAACCCGCCTTTTTCGGGTAAAAAAGCCTCATTTTCCTACAACAAGCTCTCAATTTTAGGGTAAAACCTGCCTTTTTCGGGTAAAAAAGCCTCATTTTCCTACAACAAGCTCGCAATTTTAGGGCACAAAATGCCCTTTTCACCAGAAAAGCCTCATTTTTCTGCACCAAACTCTCAATTTTAGGGTAAAACCTGCCTTTTTCACCTGAAAAGCCTCATTTTTCTGCACCAATATTTCAATGTTATGGACAAGCTCTCCTTTTTTGGGTGAAAAGCCTCATTTTTCTGCACCAAGCTCTCAATTTTAGGGACAAGCTCTCAATTTTCAGATTAAAAGCCTCATTTTTCTTCACCAATATCTCAATTTATGGCACAAACCTCCTTTTTCAGATTAAAAGCCTCATTTTCCTACTCCAAGCTCCCAATTTTAGGGACAAGCTCTCAATTTTTGGGTGAAAAGCCTCATTTTTCTTCACCAATATCTCAATTTTAGGGCACAAACCTCCTTTTTCAGGTTAAAAGCCTCATTTTTCTGCACCAATATCTCAATTTTAGGGCACAAACCTCCGTTTTCAGATTAAAAGCCTCATTTTCCTACTCCAAGCTCTCAATTTTAGGGCACAAACCCCCATTTTACCTCTCAAAGATTAATTTTTGGCATCCAAAGTTTTGATTCTACAGGTAACAACCTCCCTTTTATGCAGCAGTGCCTCGTTTCCAGGGCCCTACCTCTCCTTTTTTACAGCACAAACCCTATCATGGGGGCTAAACCCGCGTTTTTGGGGTGAAAAGCCTCATTTTTCTGCACCAAGCTCTCAATTTCAGGCACAAAATGCCTTTTTCGGGTGAAAAAGCCTCATTTTTCTGCACAGAGCTCTCAATTTTCTGCACCAAACCCACCTTTTTCACCTGAAAAGCCTCATTTTTCGGAAACACTCTCTCAATTTTACGGTAAAACCCGCCTTTTTCACCTGAAAAGCCTCATTTTCCTACAACAAGCTCTCAATTTTAGGGTAAAACCCGCCTTTTTCGGGTAAAAAAGCCTCATTTTCCTACAACAAGCTCTCAATTTTAGGGTAAAACCTGCCTTTTTCGGGTAAAAAAGCCTCATTTTCCTACAACAAGCTCGCAATTTTAGGGCACAAAATGCCCTTTTCACCAGAAAAGCCTCATTTTTCTGCACCAAGCTCTCAATTTTAGCACCAAACCCACCTTTTTCACCTGAAAAGCCTCATTTTTCTGCACCAATATTTCAATGTTATGGACAAGCTCTCCTTTTTTGGGTGAAAAGCCTCATTTTTCTGCACCAAGCTCTCAATTTTAGGGACAAGCTCTCAATTTTCAGATTAAAAGCCTCATTTTTCTTCACCAATATCTCAATTTATGGCACAAACCTCCTTTTTAAGATTAAAAGCCTCATTTTCCTACTCCAAGCTCCCAATTTTAGGGACAAGCTCTCAATTTTTGGGTGAAAAGCCTCATTTTTCTTCACCAATATCTCAATTTTAGGGCACAAACCTCCTTTTTCAGGTTAAAAGCCTCATTTTTCTGCACCAATATCTCAATTTTAGGGCACAAACCTCCGTTTTCAGATTAAAAGCCTCATTTTCCTACTCCAAGCTCTCAATTTTAGGGCACAAACCCCCATTTTACCTCTCAAAGATTAATTTTTGGCATCCAAAGTTTTGATTCTACAGGTAACAACCTCCCTTTTATGCAGCAGTGCCTCGTTTCCAGGGCCCTACCTCTCCTTTTTTACAGCACAAACCCTATCATGGGGGCTAAACCCGCGTTTTTGGGGTGAAAAGCCTCATTTTTCTGCACCAAGCTCTCAATTTCGGGCACAAAATGCCTTTTTCGGGTGAAAAAGCCTCATTTTTCTGCACAGAGCTCTCAATTTTCTGCACCAAACCCACCTTTTTCACCTGAAAAGCCTCATTTTTCGGAAACACTCTCTCAATTTTACGGTAAAACCCGCCTTTTTCACCTGAAAAGCCTCATTTTCCTACAACAAGCTCTCAATTTTAGGGTAAAACCCGCCTTTTTCGGGTAAAAAAGCCTCATTTTCCTACAACAAGCTCTCAATTTTAGGGTAAAACCTGCCTTTTTCGGGTAAAAAAGCCTCATTTTCCTACAACAAGCTCGCAATTTTAGGGCACAAAATGCCCTTTTCACCAGAAAAGCCTCATTTTTCTGCACCAAGCTCTCAATTTTAGCACCAAACCCACCTTTTTCACCTGAAAAGCCTCATTTTTCTGCACCAATATTTCAATGTTATGGACAAGCTCTCCTTTTTGGGGTGAAAAGCCTCATTTTTCTGCACCAAGCTCTCAATTTTAGGGACAAGCTCTCAATTTTCAGATTAAAAGCCTCATTTTTCTTCACCAATATCTCAATTTATGGCACAAACCTCCTTTTTAAGATTAAAAGCCTCATTTTCCTACTCCAAGCTCCCAATTTTAGGGACAAGCTCTCAATTTTTGGGTGAAAAGCCTCATTTTTCTTCACCAATATCTCAATTTTAGGGCACAAACCTCCTTTTTCAGGTTAAAAGCCTCATTTTTCTGCACCAATATCTCAATTTTAGGGCACAAACCTCCGTTTTCAGATTAAAAGCCTCATTTTCCTACTCCAAGCTCTCAATTTTAGGGCACAAACCCCCATTTTACCTCTCAAAGATTAATTTTTGGCATCCAAAGTTTTGATTCTACAGGTAACAACCTCCCTTTTATGCAGCAGTGCCTCGTTTCCTGGGCCCTAACTCTACTTTTATACAGCACAAACCCTATCATGGGGGCTAAACCCACGCTTTTGGGGTGAAAAACCTCATTTTTCTGTACCAAGCTCTCAATTTTAGGGCGGAAACAACCTTTTTCTGCTGAAAAGCCTCATTTTTCTGCAACAAGCTCTCAATTTTAGGGTAAAACCCACCTTTTTTGGGTGGAAAAGCCTCATTTTTCTGCACCAATATCTCAATTTTAGGGCACAAACCTCCTTTTTCAGATTAAAAGCCTCATTTTCCTACTCCAAGCTCTCAATTTTAGGGCACAAACCGTCTTTTTCACACGTAAAGCCTCATTTTTCTGCAACAAGCTCTCAATTTTAGCACCAAACCCACCTTTTTCACCTGAAAAGCCTCATTTTTCTGCACCAATATTTCAATGTTATGGACAAGCTCCCTTTTTTGGGTGAAAAGCCTCATTTTTCTGCACCAATAGTGCAATTTTAAGGCCAAACCTGCATTTTTCAGATGAAAAGCCTCATTTTTCTGTACCAAGCTCTCCATTTTAGGGCAGAAACCGCATTTCTGCGGGTGAAAAGAATCATTTTTCTTCACCAAGCTCTCAATTTTAGGGTAAAACCCACCTTTTTTGGGTGGAAAAGCCTCATTTTTCTGCACCAATATCTCAATTTTAGGGCACAAACCTCCGTTTTCAGATTAAAAGCCTCATTTTCCTACTCCAAGCTCTCAATTTTAGGGACAATCTCTCAATTTTTGGGTGAAAAGCCTCATTTTTCTTCACCAATATCTCAATTTTAGGGCACAAACCTCCTTTTTCAGATTAAAAGCCTCATTTTCCTACTCCAAGCTCTCAATTTTAGGGACAAGCTCTCAATTTTTGGGTGAAAAGCCTCATTTTTCTTCACCAATATCTCAATTTTAGGGCACAAACCTCCTTTTTCAGATTAAAAGCCTCATTTTCCTACTCCAAGCTCTCAATTTTAGGGCACAAACCCCCATTTTACCTCTCAAAGATTAATTTTTGGCATCCAAAGTTTTGATTCTACAGGTAACAACCTCCCTTTTATGCAGCAGTGCCTCGTTTCCAGGGCCCTACCTCTCCTTTTTTACAGCACAAACCCTATCATGGGGGCTAAACCCGCGTTTTTGGGGTGAAAAGCCTCATTTTTCTGCACCAAGCTCTCAATTTCGGGCACAAAATGCCTTTTTCGGGTGAAAAAGCCTCATTTTTCTGCACAGAGCTCTCAATTTTCTGCACCAAACCCACCTTTTTCACCTGAAAAGCCTCATTTTTCGGAAACACTCTCTCAATTTTACGGTAAAACCCGCCTTTTTCACCTGAAAAGCCTCATTTTCCTACAACAAGCTCTCAATTTTAGGGTAAAACCCGCCTTTTTCGGGTAAAAAAGCCTCATTTTCCTACAACAAGCTCTCAATTTTAGGGTAAAACCTGCCTTTTTCGGGTAAAAAAGCCTCATTTTCCTACAACAAGCTCGCAATTTTAGGGCACAAAATGCCCTTTTCACCAGAAAAGCCTCATTTTTCTGCACCAAGCTCTCAATTTTAGCACCAAACCCACCTTTTTCACCTGAAAAGCCTCATTTTTCTGCACCAATATTTCAATGTTATGGACAAGCTCTCCTTCTTTGGGTGAAAAGCCTCATTTTTCTGCACCAAGCTCTCAATTTTAGGGACAAGCTCTCAATTTTCAGATTAAAAGCCTCATTTTTCTTCACCAATATCTCAATTTAAGGGCGGAAACCTCCTTTTTAAGATTAAAAGCCTCATTTTCCTACTCCAAGCTCCCAATTTTAGGGACAAGCTCTCAATTTTTGGGTGAAAAGCCTCATTTTTCTTCACCAATATCTCAATTTTAGGGCACAAACCTCCTTTTTCAGGTTAAAAGCCTCATTTTTCTGCACCAATATCTCAATTTTAGGGCACAAACCTCCGTTTTCAGATTAAAAGCCTCATTTTCCTACTCCAAGCTCTCAATTTTAGGGCACAAACCCCCATTTTACCTCTCAAAGATTAATTTTTGGCATCCAAAGTTTTGATTCTACAGGTAACAACCTCCCTTTTATGCAGCAGTGCCTCGTTTCCAGGGCCCTACCTCTCCTTTTTTACAGCACAAACCCTATCATGGGGGCTAAACCCGCGTTTTTGGGGTGAAAAGCCTCATTTTTCTGCACCAAGCTCTCAATTTCGGGCACAAAATGCCTTTTTCGGGTGAAAAAGCCTCATTTTTCTGCACAGAGCTCTCAATTTTCTGCACCAAACCCACCTTTTTCACCTGAAAAGCCTCATTTTTCGGAAACACTCTCTCAATTTTACGGTAAAACCCGCCTTTTTCACCTGAAAAGCCTCATTTTCCTACAACAAGCTCTCAATTTTAGGGTAAAACCCGCCTTTTTCGGGTAAAAAAGCCTCATTTTCCTACAACAAGCTCTCAATTTTAGGGTAAAACCTGCCTTTTTCGGGTAAAAAAGCCTCATTTTCCTACAACAAGCTCGCAATTTTAGGGCACAAAATGCCCTTTTCACCAGAAAAGCCTCATTTTTCTGCACCAAGCTCTCAATTTTAGCACCAAACCCACCTTTTTCACCTGAAAAGCCTCATTTTTCTGCACCAATATTTCAATGTTATGGACAAGCTCTCCTTTTTTGGGTGAAAAGCCTCATTTTTCTGCACCAAGCTCTCAATTTTAGGGACAAGCTCTCAATTTTCAGATTAAAAGCCTCATTTTTCTTCACCAATATCTCAATTTATGGCACAAACCTCCTTTTTAAGATTAAAAGCCTCATTTTCCTACTCCAAGCTCCCAATTTTAGGGACAAGCTCTCAATTTTTGGGTGAAAAGCCTCATTTTTCTTCACCAATATCTCAATTTTAGGGCACAAACCTCCTTTTTCAGGTTAAAAGCCTCATTTTTCTGCACCAATATCTCAATTTTAGGGCACAAACCTCCGTTTTCAGATTAAAAGCCTCATTTTCCTACTCCAAGCTCTCAATTTTAGGGCACAAACCCCCATTTTACCTCTCAAAGATTAATTTTTGGCATCCAAAGTTTTGATTCTACAGGTAACAACCTCCCTTTTATGCAGCAGTGCCTCGTTTCCAGGGCCCTACCTCTCCTTTTTTACAGCACAAACCCTATCATGGGGGCTAAACCCGCGTTTTTGGGGTGAAAAGCCTCATTTTTCTGCACCAAGCTCTCAATTTCGGGCACAAAATGCCTTTTTCGGGTGAAAAAGCCTCATTTTTCTGCACAGAGCTCTCAATTTTCTGCACCAAACCCACCTTTTTCACCTGAAAAGCCTCATTTTTCGGAAACACTCTCTCAATTTTACGGTAAAACCCGCCTTTTTCACCTGAAAAGCCTCATTTTCCTACAACAAGCTCTCAATTTTAGGGTAAAACCCGCCTTTTTCGGGTAAAAAAGCCTCATTTTCCTACAACAAGCTCTCAATTTTAGGGTAAAACCTGCCTTTTTCGGGTAAAAAAGCCTCATTTTCCTACAACAAGCTCGCAATTTTAGGGCACAAAATGCCCTTTTCACCAGAAAAGCCTCATTTTTCTGCACCAAGCTCTCAATTTTAGCACCAAACCCACCTTTTTCACCTGAAAAGCCTCATTTTTCTGCACCAATATTTCAATGTTATGGACAAGCTCTCCTTTTTTGGGTGAAAAGCCTCATTTTTCTGCACCAAGCTCTCAATTTTAGGGACAAGCTCTCAATTTTCAGATTAAAAGCCTCATTTTTCTTCACCAATATCTCAATTTATGGCACAAACCTCCTTTTTAAGATTAAAAGCCTCATTTTCCTACTCCAAGCTCCCAATTTTAGGGACAAGCTCTCAATTTTTGGGTGAAAAGCCTCATTTTTCTTCACCAATATCTCAATTTTAGGGCACAAACCTCCTTTTTCAGGTTAAAAGCCTCATTTTTCTGCACCAATATCTCAATTTTAGGGCACAAACCTCCGTTTTCAGATTAAAAGCCTCATTTTCCTACTCCAAGCTCTCAATTTTAGGGCACAAACCCCCATTTTACCTCTCAAAGATTAATTTTTGGCATCCAAAGTTTTGATTCTACAGGTAACAACCTCCCTTTTATGCAGCAGTGCCTCGTTTCCTGGGCCCTAACTCTACTTTTATACAGCACAAACCCTATCATGGGGGCTAAACCCACGCTTTTGGGGTGAAAAACCTCATTTTTCTGTACCAAGCTCTCAATTTTAGGGCGGAAACAACCTTTTTCTGCTGAAAAGCCTCATTTTTCTGCAACAAGCTCTCAATTTTAGGGTAAAACCCACCTTTTTTGGGTGGAAAAGCCTCATTTTTCTGCACCAATATCTCAATTTTAGGGCACAAACCTCCTTTTTCAGATTAAAAGCCTCATTTTCCTACTCCAAGCTCTCAATTTTAGGGCACAAACCGTCTTTTTCACACGTAAAGCCTCATTTTTCTGCAACAAGCTCTCAATTTTAGCACCAAACCCACCTTTTTCACCTGAAAAGCCTCATTTTTCTGCACCAATATTTCAATGTTATGGACAAGCTCCCTTTTTTGGGTGAAAAGCCTCATTTTTCTGCACCAATAGTGCAATTTTAAGGCCAAACCTGCATTTTTCAGATGAAAAGCCTCATTTTTCTGTACCAAGCTCTCCATTTTAGGGCAGAAACCGCATTTCTGCGGGTGAAAAGAATCATTTTTCTTCACCAAGCTCTCAATTTTAGGGTAAAACCCACCTTTTTTGGGTGGAAAAGCCTCATTTTTCTGCACCAATATCTCAATTTTAGGGCACAAACCTCCGTTTTCAGATTAAAAGCCTCATTTTCCTACTCCAAGCTCTCAATTTTAGGGACAATCTCTCAATTTTTGGGTGAAAAGCCTCATTTTTCTTCACCAATATCTCAATTTTAGGGCACAAACCTCCTTTTTCAGATTAAAAGCCTCATTTTCCTACTCCAAGCTCTCAATTTTAGGGACAAGCTCTCAATTTTTGGGTGAAAAGCCTCATTTTTCTTCACCAATATCTCAATTTTAGGGCACAAACCTCCTTTTTCAGATTAAAAGCCTCATTTTCCTACTCCAAGCTCTCAATTTTAGGGCACAAACCCCCATTTTACCTCTCAAAGATTAATTTTTGGCATCCAAAGTTTTGATTCTACAGGTAACAACCTCCCTTTTATGCAGCAGTGCCTCGTTTCCAGGGCCCTACCTCTCCTTTTTTACAGCACAAACCCTATCATGGGGGCTAAACCCGCGTTTTTGGGGTGAAAAGCCTCATTTTTCTGCACCAAGCTCTCAATTTCGGGCACAAAATGCCTTTTTCGGGTGAAAAAGCCTCATTTTTCTGCACAGAGCTCTCAATTTTCTGCACCAAACCCACCTTTTTCACCTGAAAAGCCTCATTTTTCGGAAACACTCTCTCAATTTTACGGTAAAACCCGCCTTTTTCACCTGAAAAGCCTCATTTTCCTACAACAAGCTCTCAATTTTAGGGTAAAACCCGCCTTTTTCGGGTAAAAAAGCCTCATTTTCCTACAACAAGCTCTCAATTTTAGGGTAAAACCTGCCTTTTTCGGGTAAAAAAGCCTCATTTTCCTACAACAAGCTCGCAATTTTAGGGCACAAAATGCCCTTTTCACCAGAAAAGCCTCATTTTTCTGCACCAAGCTCTCAATTTTAGCACCAAACCCACCTTTTTCACCTGAAAAGCCTCATTTTTCTGCACCAATATTTCAATGTTATGGACAAGCTCTCCTTCTTTGGGTGAAAAGCCTCATTTTTCTGCACCAAGCTCTCAATTTTAGGGACAAGCTCTCAATTTTCAGATTAAAAGCCTCATTTTTCTTCACCAATATCTCAATTTAAGGGCGGAAACCTCCTTTTTAAGATTAAAAGCCTCATTTTCCTACTCCAAGCTCTCAATTTTAGGGACAAGCTCTCAATTTTTGGGTGAAAAGCCTCATTTTTCTTCACCAATATCTCAATTTTAGGGCACAAACCTCCTTTTTCAGATTAAAAGCCTCATTTTCCTACTCCAAGCTCTCAATTTTAGGGCACAAACCCCCATTTTACCTCTCAAAGATTAATTTTTGGCATCCAAAGTTTTGATTCTACAGGTAACAACCTCCCTTTTATGCAGCAGTGCCTCGTTTCCAGGGCCCTACCTCTCCTTTTTTACAGCACAAACCCTATCATGGGGGCTAAACCCGCGTTTTTGGGGTGAAAAGCCTCATTTTTCTGCACCAAGCTCTCAATTTCGGGCACAAAATGCCTTTTTCGGGTGAAAAAGCCTCATTTTTCTGCACAGAGCTCTCAATTTTCTGCACCAAACCCACCTTTTTCACCTGAAAAGCCTCATTTTTCGGAAACACTCTCTCAATTTTACGGTAAAACCCGCCTTTTTCACCTGAAAAGCCTCATTTTCCTACAACAAGCTCTCAATTTTAGGGTAAAACCCGCCTTTTTCGGGTAAAAAAGCCTCATTTTCCTACAACAAGCTCTCAATTTTAGGGTAAAACCTGCCTTTTTCGGGTAAAAAAGCCTCATTTTCCTACAACAAGCTCGCAATTTTAGGGCACAAAATGCCCTTTTCACCAGAAAAGCCTCATTTTTCTGCACCAAGCTCTCAATTTTAGCACCAAACCCACCTTTTTCACCTGAAAAGCCTCATTTTTCTGCACCAATATTTCAATGTTATGGACAAGCTCTCCTTCTTTGGGTGAAAAGCCTCATTTTTCTGCACCAAGCTCTCAATTTTAGGGACAAGCTCTCAATTTTCAGATTAAAAGCCTCATTTTTCTTCACCAATATCTCAATTTAAGGGCGGAAACCTCCTTTTTAAGATTAAAAGCCTCATTTTCCTACTCCAAGCTCCCAATTTTAGGGACAAGCTCTCAATTTTTGGGTGAAAAGCCTCATTTTTCTTCACCAATATCTCAATTTTAGGGCACAAACCTCCTTTTTCAGGTTAAAAGCCTCATTTTTCTGCACCAATATCTCAATTTTAGGGCACAAACCTCCGTTTTCAGATTAAAAGCCTCATTTTCCTACTCCAAGCTCTCAATTTTAGGGCACAAACCCCCATTTTACCTCTCAAAGATTAATTTTTGGCATCCAAAGTTTTGATTCTACAGGTAACAACCTCCCTTTTATGCAGCAGTGCCTCGTTTCCAGGGCCCTACCTCTCCTTTTTTACAGCACAAACCCTATCATGGGGGCTAAACCCGCGTTTTTGGGGTGAAAAGCCTCATTTTTCTGCACCAAGCTCTCAATTTCGGGCACAAAATGCCTTTTTCGGGTGAAAAAGCCTCATTTTTCTGCACAGAGCTCTCAATTTTCTGCACCAAACCCACCTTTTTCACCTGAAAAGCCTCATTTTTCGGAAACACTCTCTCAATTTTACGGTAAAACCCGCCTTTTTCACCTGAAAAGCCTCATTTTCCTACAACAAGCTCTCAATTTTAGGGTAAAACCCGCCTTTTTCGGGTAAAAAAGCCTCATTTTCCTACAACAAGCTCTCAATTTTAGGGTAAAACCTGCCTTTTTCGGGTAAAAAAGCCTCATTTTCCTACAACAAGCTCGCAATTTTAGGGCACAAAATGCCCTTTTCACCAGAAAAGCCTCATTTTTCTGCACCAAGCTCTCAATTTTAGCACCAAACCCACCTTTTTCACCTGAAAAGCCTCATTTTTCTGCACCAATATTTCAATGTTATGGACAAGCTCTCCTTTTTTGGGTGAAAAGCCTCATTTTTCTGCACCAAGCTCTCAATTTTAGGGACAAGCTCTCAATTTTCAGATTAAAAGCCTCATTTTTCTTCACCAATATCTCAATTTATGGCACAAACCTCCTTTTTAAGATTAAAAGCCTCATTTTCCTACTCCAAGCTCCCAATTTTAGGGACAAGCTCTCAATTTTTGGGTGAAAAGCCTCATTTTTCTTCACCAATATCTCAATTTTAGGGCACAAACCTCCTTTTTCAGGTTAAAAGCCTCATTTTTCTGCACCAATATCTCAATTTTAGGGCACAAACCTCCGTTTTCAGATTAAAAGCCTCATTTTCCTACTCCAAGCTCTCAATTTTAGGGCACAAACCCCCATTTTACCTCTCAAAGATTAATTTTTGGCATCCAAAGTTTTGATTCTACAGGTAACAACCTCCCTTTTATGCAGCAGTGCCTCGTTTCCAGGGCCCTACCTCTCCTTTTTTACAGCACAAACCCTATCATGGGGGCTAAACCCGCGTTTTTGGGGTGAAAAGCCTCATTTTTCTGCACCAAGCTCTCAATTTCGGGCACAAAATGCCTTTTTCGGGTGAAAAAGCCTCATTTTTCTGCACAGAGCTCTCAATTTTCTGCACCAAACCCACCTTTTTCACCTGAAAAGCCTCATTTTTCGGAAACACTCTCTCAATTTTACGGTAAAACCCGCCTTTTTCACCTGAAAAGCCTCATTTTCCTACAACAAGCTCTCAATTTTAGGGTAAAACCCGCCTTTTTCGGGTAAAAAAGCCTCATTTTCCTACAACAAGCTCTCAATTTTAGGGTAAAACCTGCCTTTTTCGGGTAAAAAAGCCTCATTTTCCTACAACAAGCTCGCAATTTTAGGGCACAAAATGCCCTTTTCACCAGAAAAGCCTCATTTTTCTGCACCAAGCTCTCAATTTTAGCACCAAACCCACCTTTTTCACCTGAAAAGCCTCATTTTTCTGCACCAATATTTCAATGTTATGGACAAGCTCTCCTTTTTTGGGTGAAAAGCCTCATTTTTCTGCACCAAGCTCTCAATTTTAGGGACAAGCTCTCAATTTTCAGATTAAAAGCCTCATTTTTCTTCACCAATATCTCAATTTATGGCACAAACCTCCTTTTTAAGATTAAAAGCCTCATTTTCCTACTCCAAGCTCCCAATTTTAGGGACAAGCTCTCAATTTTTGGGTGAAAAGCCTCATTTTTCTTCACCAATATCTCAATTTTAGGGCACAAACCTCCTTTTTCAGGTTAAAAGCCTCATTTTTCTGCACCAATATCTCAATTTTAGGGCACAAACCTCCGTTTTCAGATTAAAAGCCTCATTTTCCTACTCCAAGCTCTCAATTTTAGGGCACAAACCCCCATTTTACCTCTCAAAGATTAATTTTTGGCATCCAAAGTTTTGATTCTACAGGTAACAACCTCCCTTTTATGCAGCAGTGCCTCGTTTCCTGGGCCCTAACTCTACTTTTATACAGCACAAACCCTATCATGGGGGCTAAACCCACGCTTTTGGGGTGAAAAACCTCATTTTTCTGTACCAAGCTCTCAATTTTAGGGCGGAAACAACCTTTTTCTGCTGAAAAGCCTCATTTTTCTGCAACAAGCTCTCAATTTTAGGGTAAAACCCACCTTTTTTGGGTGGAAAAGCCTCATTTTTCTGCACCAATATCTCAATTTTAGGGCACAAACCTCCTTTTTCAGATTAAAAGCCTCATTTTCCTACTCCAAGCTCTCAATTTTAGGGCACAAACCGTCTTTTTCACACGTAAAGCCTCATTTTTCTGCAACAAGCTCTCAATTTTAGCACCAAACCCACCTTTTTCACCTGAAAAGCCTCATTTTTCTGCACCAATATTTCAATGTTATGGACAAGCTCCCTTTTTTGGGTGAAAAGCCTCATTTTTCTGCACCAATAGTGCAATTTTAAGGCCAAACCTGCATTTTTCAGATGAAAAGCCTCATTTTTCTGTACCAAGCTCTCCATTTTAGGGCAGAAACCGCATTTCTGCGGGTGAAAAGAATCATTTTTCTTCACCAAGCTCTCAATTTTAGGGTAAAACCCACCTTTTTTGGGTGGAAAAGCCTCATTTTTCTGCACCAATATCTCAATTTTAGGGCACAAACCTCCGTTTTCAGATTAAAAGCCTCATTTTCCTACTCCAAGCTCTCAATTTTAGGGACAATCTCTCAATTTTTGGGTGAAAAGCCTCATTTTTCTTCACCAATATCTCAATTTTAGGGCACAAACCTCCTTTTTCAGATTAAAAGCCTCATTTTCCTACTCCAAGCTCTCAATTTTAGGGACAAGCTCTCAATTTTTGGGTGAAAAGCCTCATTTTTCTTCACCAATATCTCAATTTTAGGGCACAAACCTCCTTTTTCAGATTAAAAGCCTCATTTTCCTACTCCAAGCTCTCAATTTTAGGGCACAAACCCCCATTTTACCTCTCAAAGATTAATTTTTGGCATCCAAAGTTTTGATTCTACAGGTAACAACCTCCCTTTTATGCAGCAGTGCCTCGTTTCCAGGGCCCTACCTCTCCTTTTTTACAGCACAAACCCTATCATGGGGGCTAAACCCGCGTTTTTGGGGTGAAAAGCCTCATTTTTCTGCACCAAGCTCTCAATTTCGGGCACAAAATGCCTTTTTCGGGTGAAAAAGCCTCATTTTTCTGCACAGAGCTCTCAATTTTCTGCACCAAACCCACCTTTTTCACCTGAAAAGCCTCATTTTTCGGAAACACTCTCTCAATTTTACGGTAAAACCCGCCTTTTTCACCTGAAAAGCCTCATTTTCCTACAACAAGCTCTCAATTTTAGGGTAAAACCCGCCTTTTTCGGGTAAAAAAGCCTCATTTTCCTACAACAAGCTCTCAATTTTAGGGTAAAACCTGCCTTTTTCGGGTAAAAAAGCCTCATTTTCCTACAACAAGCTCGCAATTTTAGGGCACAAAATGCCCTTTTCACCAGAAAAGCCTCATTTTTCTGCACCAAGCTCTCAATTTTAGCACCAAACCCACCTTTTTCACCTGAAAAGCCTCATTTTTCTGCACCAATATTTCAATGTTATGGACAAGCTCTCCTTCTTTGGGTGAAAAGCCTCATTTTTCTGCACCAAGCTCTCAATTTTAGGGACAAGCTCTCAATTTTCAGATTAAAAGCCTCATTTTTCTTCACCAATATCTCAATTTAAGGGCGGAAACCTCCTTTTTAAGATTAAAAGCCTCATTTTCCTACTCCAAGCTCCCAATTTTAGGGACAAGCTCTCAATTTTTGGGTGAAAAGCCTCATTTTTCTTCACCAATATCTCAATTTTAGGGCACAAACCTCCTTTTTCAGGTTAAAAGCCTCATTTTTCTGCACCAATATCTCAATTTTAGGGCACAAACCTCCGTTTTCAGATTAAAAGCCTCATTTTCCTACTCCAAGCTCTCAATTTTAGGGCACAAACCCCCATTTTACCTCTCAAAGATTAATTTTTGGCATCCAAAGTTTTGATTCTACAGGTAACAACCTCCCTTTTATGCAGCAGTGCCTCGTTTCCAGGGCCCTACCTCTCCTTTTTTACAGCACAAACCCTATCATGGGGGCTAAACCCGCGTTTTTGGGGTGAAAAGCCTCATTTTTCTGCACCAAGCTCTCAATTTCGGGCACAAAATGCCTTTTTCGGGTGAAAAAGCCTCATTTTTCTGCACAGAGCTCTCAATTTTCTGCACCAAACCCACCTTTTTCACCTGAAAAGCCTCATTTTTCGGAAACACTCTCTCAATTTTACGGTAAAACCCGCCTTTTTCACCTGAAAAGCCTCATTTTCCTACAACAAGCTCTCAATTTTAGGGTAAAACCCGCCTTTTTCGGGTAAAAAAGCCTCATTTTCCTACAACAAGCTCTCAATTTTAGGGTAAAACCTGCCTTTTTCGGGTAAAAAAGCCTCATTTTCCTACAACAAGCTCGCAATTTTAGGGCACAAAATGCCCTTTTCACCAGAAAAGCCTCATTTTTCTGCACCAAGCTCTCAATTTTAGCACCAAACCCACCTTTTTCACCTGAAAAGCCTCATTTTTCTGCACCAATATTTCAATGTTATGGACAAGCTCTCCTTTTTTGGGTGAAAAGCCTCATTTTTCTGCACCAAGCTCTCAATTTTAGGGACAAGCTCTCAATTTTCAGATTAAAAGCCTCATTTTTCTTCACCAATATCTCAATTTATGGCACAAACCTCCTTTTTAAGATTAAAAGCCTCATTTTCCTACTCCAAGCTCCCAATTTTAGGGACAAGCTCTCAATTTTTGGGTGAAAAGCCTCATTTTTCTTCACCAATATCTCAATTTTAGGGCACAAACCTCCTTTTTCAGGTTAAAAGCCTCATTTTTCTGCACCAATATCTCAATTTTAGGGCACAAACCTCCGTTTTCAGATTAAAAGCCTCATTTTCCTACTCCAAGCTCTCAATTTTAGGGCACAAACCCCCATTTTACCTCTCAAAGATTAATTTTTGGCATCCAAAGTTTTGATTCTACAGGTAACAACCTCCCTTTTATGCAGCAGTGCCTCGTTTCCAGGGCCCTACCTCTCCTTTTTTACAGCACAAACCCTATCATGGGGGCTAAACCCGCGTTTTTGGGGTGAAAAGCCTCATTTTTCTGCACCAAGCTCTCAATTTCGGGCACAAAATGCCTTTTTCGGGTGAAAAAGCCTCATTTTTCTGCACAGAGCTCTCAATTTTCTGCACCAAACCCACCTTTTTCACCTGAAAAGCCTCATTTTTCGGAAACACTCTCTCAATTTTACGGTAAAACCCGCCTTTTTCACCTGAAAAGCCTCATTTTCCTACAACAAGCTCTCAATTTTAGGGTAAAACCCGCCTTTTTCGGGTAAAAAAGCCTCATTTTCCTACAACAAGCTCTCAATTTTAGGGTAAAACCTGCCTTTTTCGGGTAAAAAAGCCTCATTTTCCTACAACAAGCTCGCAATTTTAGGGCACAAAATGCCCTTTTCACCAGAAAAGCCTCATTTTTCTGCACCAAGCTCTCAATTTTAGCACCAAACCCACCTTTTTCACCTGAAAAGCCTCATTTTTCTGCACCAATATTTCAATGTTATGGACAAGCTCTCCTTTTTTGGGTGAAAAGCCTCATTTTTCTGCACCAAGCTCTCAATTTTAGGGACAAGCTCTCAATTTTCAGATTAAAAGCCTCATTTTTCTTCACCAATATCTCAATTTATGGCACAAACCTCCTTTTTCAGATTAAAAGCCTCATTTTCCTACTCCAAGCTCCCAATTTTAGGGACAAGCTCTCAATTTTTGGGTGAAAAGCCTCATTTTTCTTCACCAATATCTCAATTTTAGGGCACAAACCTCCTTTTTCAGGTTAAAAGCCTCATTTTTCTGCACCAATATCTCAATTTTAGGGCACAAACCTCCTTTTTCAGATTAAAAGCCTCATTTTCCTACTCCAAGCTCTCAATTTTAGGGCACAAACCCCCATTTTACCTCTCAAAGATTAATTTTTGGCATCCAAAGTTTTGATTCTACAGGTAACAACCTCCCTTTTATGCAGCAGTGCCTCGTTTCCTGGGCCCTAACTCTACTTTTATACAGCACAAACCCTATCATGGGGGCTAAACCCACGCTTTTGGGGTGAAAAACCTCATTTTTCTGTACCAAGCTCTCAATTTTAGGGCGGAAACAACCTTTTTCTGCTGAAAAGCCTCATTTTTCTGCAACAAGCTCTCAATTTTAGGGTAAAACCCACCTTTTTTGGGTGGAAAAGCCTCATTTTTCTGCACCAATATCTCAATTTTAGGGCACAAACCTCCTTTTTCAGATTAAAAGCCTCATTTTCCTACTCCAAGCTCTCAATTTTAGGGCACAAACCGTCTTTTTCACACGTAAAGCCTCATTTTTCTGCAACAAGCTCTCAATTTTAGCACCAAACCCACCTTTTTCACCTGAAAAGCCTCATTTTTCTGCACCAATATTTCAATGTTATGGACAAGCTCCCTTTTTTGGGTGAAAAGCCTCATTTTTCTGCACCAATAGTGCAATTTTAAGGCCAAACCTGCATTTTTCAGATGAAAAGCCTCATTTTTCTGTACCAAGCTCTCCATTTTAGGGCAGAAACCGCATTTCTGCGGGTGAAAAGAATCATTTTTCTTCACCAAGCTCTCAATTTTAGGGTAAAACCCACCTTTTTTGGGTGGAAAAGCCTCATTTTTCTGCACCAATATCTCAATTTTAGGGCACAAACCTCCGTTTTCAGATTAAAAGCCTCATTTTCCTACTCCAAGCTCTCAATTTTAGGGACAATCTCTCAATTTTTGGGTGAAAAGCCTCATTTTTCTTCACCAATATCTCAATTTTAGGGCACAAACCTCCTTTTTCAGATTAAAAGCCTCATTTTCCTACTCCAAGCTCTCAATTTTAGGGACAAGCTCTCAATTTTTGGGTGAAAAGCCTCATTTTTCTTCACCAATATCTCAATTTTAGGGCACAAACCTCCTTTTTCAGATTAAAAGCCTCATTTTCCTACTCCAAGCTCTCAATTTTAGGGCACAAACCCCCATTTTACCTCTCAAAGATTAATTTTTGGCATCCAAAGTTTTGATTCTACAGGTAACAACCTCCCTTTTATGCAGCAGTGCCTCGTTTCCAGGGCCCTACCTCTCCTTTTTTACAGCACAAACCCTATCATGGGGGCTAAACCCGCGTTTTTGGGGTGAAAAGCCTCATTTTTCTGCACCAAGCTCTCAATTTCGGGCACAAAATGCCTTTTTCGGGTGAAAAAGCCTCATTTTTCTGCACAGAGCTCTCAATTTTCTGCACCAAACCCACCTTTTTCACCTGAAAAGCCTCATTTTTCGGAAACACTCTCTCAATTTTACGGTAAAACCCGCCTTTTTCACCTGAAAAGCCTCATTTTCCTACAACAAGCTCTCAATTTTAGGGTAAAACCCGCCTTTTTCGGGTAAAAAAGCCTCATTTTCCTACAACAAGCTCTCAATTTTAGGGTAAAACCTGCCTTTTTCGGGTAAAAAAGCCTCATTTTCCTACAACAAGCTCGCAATTTTAGGGCACAAAATGCCCTTTTCACCAGAAAAGCCTCATTTTTCTGCACCAAGCTCTCAATTTTAGCACCAAACCCACCTTTTTCACCTGAAAAGCCTCATTTTTCTGCACCAATATTTCAATGTTATGGACAAGCTCTCCTTTTTTGGGTGAAAAGCCTCATTTTTCTGCACCAAGCTCTCAATTTTAGGGACAAGCTCTCAATTTTCAGATTAAAAGCCTCATTTTTCTTCACCAATATCTCAATTTATGGCACAAACCTCCTTTTTCAGATTAAAAGCCTCATTTTCCTACTCCAAGCTCCCAATTTTAGGGACAAGCTCTCAATTTTTGGGTGAAAAGCCTCATTTTTCTTCACCAATATCTCAATTTTAGGGCACAAACCTCCTTTTTCAGGTTAAAAGCCTCATTTTTCTGCACCAATATCTCAATTTTAGGGCACAAACCTCCGTTTTCAGATTAAAAGCCTCATTTTCCTACTCCAAGCTCTCAATTTTAGGGCACAAACCCCCATTTTACCTCTCAAAGATTAATTTTTGGCATCCAAAGTTTTGATTCTACAGGTAACAACCTCCCTTTTATGCAGCAGTGCCTCGTTTCCAGGGCCCTACCTCTCCTTTTTTACAGCACAAACCCTATCATGGGGGCTAAACCCGCGTTTTTGGGGTGAAAAGCCTCATTTTTCTGCACCAAGCTCTCAATTTCGGGCACAAAATGCCTTTTTCGGGTGAAAAAGCCTCATTTTTCTGCACAGAGCTCTCAATTTTCTGCACCAAACCCACCTTTTTCACCTGAAAAGCCTCATTTTTCGGAAACACTCTCTCAATTTTACGGTAAAACCCGCCTTTTTCACCTGAAAAGCCTCATTTTCCTACAACAAGCTCTCAATTTTAGGGTAAAACCCGCCTTTTTCGGGTAAAAAAGCCTCATTTTCCTACAACAAGCTCTCAATTTTAGGGTAAAACCTGCCTTTTTCGGGTAAAAAAGCCTCATTTTCCTACAACAAGCTCGCAATTTTAGGGCACAAAATGCCCTTTTCACCAGAAAAGCCTCATTTTTCTGCACCAAGCTCTCAATTTTAGCACCAAACCCACCTTTTTCACCTGAAAAGCCTCATTTTTCTGCACCAATATTTCAATGTTATGGACAAGCTCTCCTTTTTTGGGTGAAAAGCCTCATTTTTCTGCACCAAGCTCTCAATTTTAGGGACAAGCTCTCAATTTTCAGATTAAAAGCCTCATTTTTCTTCACCAATATCTCAATTTATGGCACAAACCTCCTTTTTCAGATTAAAAGCCTCATTTTCCTACTCCAAGCTCCCAATTTTAGGGACAAGCTCTCAATTTTTGGGTGAAAAGCCTCATTTTTCTTCACCAATATCTCAATTTTAGGGCACAAACCTCCTTTTTCAGGTTAAAAGCCTCATTTTTCTGCACCAATATCTCAATTTTAGGGCACAAACCTCCTTTTTCAGATTAAAAGCCTCATTTTCCTACTCCAAGCTCTCAATTTTAGGGCACAAACCCCCATTTTACCTCTCAAAGATTAATTTTTGGCATCCAAAGTTTTGATTCTACAGGTAACAACCTCCCTTTTATGCAGCAGTGCCTCGTTTCCAGGGCCCTACCTCTCCTTTTTTACAGCACAAACCCTATCATGGGGGCTAAACCCGCGTTTTTGGGGTGAAAAGCCTCATTTTTCTGCACCAAGCTCTCAATTTCGGGCACAAAATGCCTTTTTCGGGTGAAAAAGCCTCATTTTTCTGCACAGAGCTCTCAATTTTCTGCACCAAACCCGCCTTTTTCACCTGAAAAGCCTCATTTTCCTACAACAAGCTCTCAATTTTAGGGTAAAACCCGCCTTTTTCGGGTAAAAAAGCCTCATTTTCCTACAACAAGCTCGCAATTTTAGGGTAAAACCTGCCTTTTTCGGGTAAAAAAGCCTCATTTTCCTACAACAAGCTCGCAATTTTAGGGCACAAAATGCCCTTTTCACCAGAAAAGCCTCATTTTTCTGCACCAAACTCTCAATTTTAGGGTAAAACCTGCCTTTTTCACCTGAAAAGCCTCATTTTTCTGCACCAATATTTCAATGTTATGGACAAGCTCTCCTTTTTTGGGTGAAAAGCCTCATTTTTCTGCACCAAGCTCTCAATTTTAGGGACAAGCTCTCAATTTTCAGATTAAAAGCCTCATTTTTCTTCACCAATATCTCAATTTATGGCACAAACCTCCTTTTTCAGATTAAAAGCCTCATTTTCCTACTCCAAGCTCCCAATTTTAGGGACAAGCTCTCAATTTTTGGGTGAAAAGCCTCATTTTTCTTCACCAATATCTCAATTTTAGGGCACAAACCTCCTTTTTCAGGTTAAAAGCCTCATTTTTCTGCACCAATATCTCAATTTTAGGGCACAAACCTCCGTTTTCAGATTAAAAGCCTCATTTTCCTACTCCAAGCTCTCAATTTTAGGGCACAAACCCCCATTTTACCTCTCAAAGATTAATTTTTGGCATCCAAAGTTTTGATTCTACAGGTAACAACCTCCCTTTTATGCAGCAGTGCCTCGTTTCCAGGGCCCTACCTCTCCTTTTTTACAGCACAAACCCTATCATGGGGGCTAAACCCGCGTTTTTGGGGTGAAAAGCCTCATTTTTCTGCACCAAGCTCTCAATTTCGGGCACAAAATGCCTTTTTCGGGTGAAAAAGCCTCATTTTTCTGCACAGAGCTCTCAATTTTCTGCACCAAACCCACCTTTTTCACCTGAAAAGCCTCATTTTTCGGAAACACTCTCTCAATTTTACGGTAAAACCCGCCTTTTTCACCTGAAAAGCCTCATTTTCCTACAACAAGCTCTCAATTTTAGGGTAAAACCCGCCTTTTTCGGGTAAAAAAGCCTCATTTTCCTACAACAAGCTCTCAATTTTAGGGTAAAACCTGCCTTTTTCGGGTAAAAAAGCCTCATTTTCCTACAACAAGCTCGCAATTTTAGGGCACAAAATGCCCTTTTCACCAGAAAAGCCTCATTTTTCTGCACCAAGCTCTCAATTTTAGCACCAAACCCACCTTTTTCACCTGAAAAGCCTCATTTTTCTGCACCAATATTTCAATGTTATGGACAAGCTCTCCTTTTTTGGGTGAAAAGCCTCATTTTTCTGCACCAAGCTCTCAATTTTAGGGACAAGCTCTCAATTTTCAGATTAAAAGCCTCATTTTTCTTCACCAATATCTCAATTTAAGGGCGGAAACCTCCTTTTTAAGATTAAAAGCCTCATTTTCCTACTCCAAGCTCCCAATTTTAGGGACAAGCTCTCAATTTTTGGGTGAAAAGCCTCATTTTTCTTCACCAATATCTCAATTTTAGGGCACAAACCTCCTTTTTCAGGTTAAAAGCCTCATTTTTCTGCACCAATATCTCAATTTTAGGGCACAAACCTCCGTTTTCAGATTAAAAGCCTCATTTTCCTACTCCAAGCTCTCAATTTTAGGGCACAAACCCCCATTTTACCTCTCAAAGATTAATTTTTGGCATCCAAAGTTTTGATTCTACAGGTAACAACCTCCCTTTTATGCAGCAGTGCCTCGTTTCCAGGGCCCTACCTCTCCTTTTTTACAGCACAAACCCTATCATGGGGGCTAAACCCGCGTTTTTGGGGTGAAAAGCCTCATTTTTCTGCACCAAGCTCTCAATTTCGGGCACAAAATGCCTTTTTCGGGTGAAAAAGCCTCATTTTTCTGCACAGAGCTCTCAATTTTCTGCACCAAACCCACCTTTTTCACCTGAAAAGCCTCATTTTTCGGAAACACTCTCTCAATTTTACGGTAAAACCCGCCTTTTTCACCTGAAAAGCCTCATTTTCCTACAACAAGCTCTCAATTTTAGGGTAAAACCCGCCTTTTTCGGGTAAAAAAGCCTCATTTTCCTACAACAAGCTCTCAATTTTAGGGTAAAACCTGCCTTTTTCGGGTAAAAAAGCCTCATTTTCCTACAACAAGCTCGCAATTTTAGGGCACAAAATGCCCTTTTCACCAGAAAAGCCTCATTTTTCTGCACCAAGCTCTCAATTTTAGCACCAAACCCACCTTTTTCACCTGAAAAGCCTCATTTTTCTGCACCAATATTTCAATGTTATGGACAAGCTCTCCTTTTTTGGGTGAAAAGCCTCATTTTTCTGCACCAAGCTCTCAATTTTAGGGACAAGCTCTCAATTTTCAGATTAAAAGCCTCATTTTTCTTCACCAATATCTCAATTTATGGCACAAACCTCCTTTTTCAGATTAAAAGCCTCATTTTCCTACTCCAAGCTCCCAATTTTAGGGACAAGCTCTCAATTTTTGGGTGAAAAGCCTCATTTTTCTTCACCAATATCTCAATTTTAGGGCACAAACCTCCTTTTTCAGGTTAAAAGCCTCATTTTTCTGCACCAATATCTCAATTTTAGGGCACAAACCTCCGTTTTCAGATTAAAAGCCTCATTTTCCTACTCCAAGCTCTCAATTTTAGGGCACAAACCCCCATTTTACCTCTCAAAGATTAATTTTTGGCATCCAAAGTTTTGATTCTACAGGTAACAACCTCCCTTTTATGCAGCAGTGCCTCGTTTCCAGGGCCCTACCTCTCCTTTTTTACAGCACAAACCCTATCATGGGGGCTAAACCCGCGTTTTTGGGGTGAAAAGCCTCATTTTTCTGCACCAAGCTCTCAATTTCGGGCACAAAATGCCTTTTTCGGGTGAAAAAGCCTCATTTTTCTGCACAGAGCTCTCAATTTTCTGCACCAAACCCACCTTTTTCACCTGAAAAGCCTCATTTTTCGGAAACACTCTCTCAATTTTACGGTAAAACCCGCCTTTTTCACCTGAAAAGCCTCATTTTCCTACAACAAGCTCGCAATTTTAGGGTAAAACCCGCCTTTTTCGGGTAAAAAAGCCTCATTTTCCTACAACAAGCTCTCAATTTTAGGGTAAAACCTGCCTTTTTCGGGTAAAAAAGCCTCATTTTCCTACAACAAGCTCGCAATTTTAGGGCACAAAATGCCCTTTTCACCAGAAAAGCCTCATTTTTCTGCACCAAGCTCTCAATTTTAGCACCAAACCCACCTTTTTCACCTGAAAAGCCTCATTTTTCTGCACCAATATTTCAATGTTATGGACAAGCTCTCCTTTTTTGGGTGAAAAGCCTCATTTTTCTGCACCAAGCTCTCAATTTTAGGGACAAGCTCTCAATTTTCAGATTAAAAGCCTCATTTTTCTTCACCAATATCTCAATTTATGGCACAAACCTCCTTTTTAAGATTAAAAGCCTCATTTTCCTACTCCAAGCTCCCAATTTTAGGGACAAGCTCTCAATTTTTGGGTGAAAAGCCTCATTTTTCTTCACCAATATCTCAATTTTAGGGCACAAACCTCCTTTTTCAGGTTAAAAGCCTCATTTTTCTGCACCAATATCTCAATTTTAGGGCACAAACCTCCGTTTTCAGATTAAAAGCCTCATTTTCCTACTCCAAGCTCTCAATTTTAGGGCACAAACCCCCATTTTACCTCTCAAAGATTAATTTTTGGCATCCAAAGTTTTGATTCTACAGGTAACAACCTCCCTTTTATGCAGCAGTGCCTCGTTTCCAGGGCCCTACCTCTCCTTTTTTACAGCACAAACCCTATCATGGGGGCTAAACCCGCGTTTTTGGGGTGAAAAGCCTCATTTTTCTGCACCAAGCTCTCAATTTTAGGGCGGAAACAACCTTTTTCTGCTGAAAAGCCTCATTTTTCTGCAACAAGCTCTCAATTTTAGGGTAAAACCCACCTTTTTTGGGTGGAAAAGCCTCATTTTTCTGCACCAATATCTCAATTTTAGGGCACAAACCTCCTTTTTCAGATTAAAAGCCTCATTTTCCTACTCCAAGCTCTCAATTTTAGGGCACAAACCGTCTTTTTCACACGTAAAGCCTCATTTTTCTGCAACAAGCTCTCAATTTTAGCACCAAACCCACCTTTTTCACCTGAAAAGCCTCATTTTTCTGCACCAATATTTCAATGTTATGGACAAGCTCCCTTTTTTGGGTGAAAAGCCTCATTTTTCTGCACCAATAGTGCAATTTTAAGGCCAAACCTGCATTTTTCAGATGAAAAGCCTCATTTTTCTGTACCAAGCTCTCCATTTTAGGGCAGAAACCGCATTTCTGCGGGTGAAAAGAATCATTTTTCTTCACCAAGCTCTCAATTTTAGGGTAAAACCCACCTTTTTTGGGTGGAAAAGCCTCATTTTTCTGCACCAATATCTCAATTTTAGGGCACAAACCTCCGTTTTCAGATTAAAAGCCTCATTTTCCTACTCCAAGCTCTCAATTTTAGGGACAATCTCTCAATTTTTGGGTGAAAAGCCTCATTTTTCTTCACCAATATCTCAATTTTAGGGCACAAACCTCCTTTTTCAGATTAAAAGCCTCATTTTCCTACTCCAAGCTCTCAATTTTAGGGACAAGCTCTCAATTTTTGGGTGAAAAGCCTCATTTTTCTTCACCAATATCTCAATTTTAGGGCACAAACCTCCTTTTTCAGATTAAAAGCCTCATTTTCCTACTCCAAGCTCTCAATTTTAGGGCACAAACCCCCATTTTACCTCTCAAAGATTAATTTTTGGCATCCAAAGTTTTGATTCTACAGGTAACAACCTCCCTTTTATGCAGCAGTGCCTCGTTTCCAGGGCCCTACCTCTCCTTTTTTACAGCACAAACCCTATCATGGGGGCTAAACCCGCGTTTTTGGGGTGAAAAGCCTCATTTTTCTGCACCAAGCTCTCAATTTCGGGCACAAAATGCCTTTTTCGGGTGAAAAAGCCTCATTTTTCTGCACAGAGCTCTCAATTTTCTGCACCAAACCCACCTTTTTCACCTGAAAAGCCTCATTTTTCGGAAACACTCTCTCAATTTTACGGTAAAACCCGCCTTTTTCACCTGAAAAGCCTCATTTTCCTACAACAAGCTCTCAATTTTAGGGTAAAACCCGCCTTTTTCGGGTAAAAAAGCCTCATTTTCCTACAACAAGCTCTCAATTTTAGGGTAAAACCTGCCTTTTTCGGGTAAAAAAGCCTCATTTTCCTACAACAAGCTCGCAATTTTAGGGCACAAAATGCCCTTTTCACCAGAAAAGCCTCATTTTTCTGCACCAAGCTCTCAATTTTAGCACCAAACCCACCTTTTTCACCTGAAAAGCCTCATTTTTCTGCACCAATATTTCAATGTTATGGACAAGCTCTCCTTTTTTGGGTGAAAAGCCTCATTTTTCTGCACCAAGCTCTCAATTTTAGGGACAAGCTCTCAATTTTCAGATTAAAAGCCTCATTTTTCTTCACCAATATCTCAATTTATGGCACAAACCTCCTTTTTCAGATTAAAAGCCTCATTTTCCTACTCCAAGCTCCCAATTTTAGGGACAAGCTCTCAATTTTTGGGTGAAAAGCCTCATTTTTCTTCACCAATATCTCAATTTTAGGGCACAAACCTCCTTTTTCAGGTTAAAAGCCTCATTTTTCTTCACCAATATCTCAATTTTAGGGCACAAACCTCCTTTTTCAGATTAAAAGCCTCATTTTCCTACTCCAAGCTCTCAATTTTAGGGCACAAACCCCCATTTTACCTCTCAAAGATTAATTTTTGGCATCCAAAGTTTTGATTCTACAGGTAACAACCTCCCTTTTATGCAGCAGTGCCTCGTTTCCAGGGCCCTACCTCTCCTTTTTTACAGCACAAACCCTATCATGGGGGCTAAACCCGCGTTTTTGGGGTGAAAAGCCTCATTTTTCTGCACCAAGCTCTCAATTTCGGGCACAAAATGCCTTTTTCGGGTGAAAAAGCCTCATTTTTCTGCACAGAGCTCTCAATTTTCTGCACCAAACCCACCTTTTTCACCTGAAAAGCCTCATTTTTCGGAAACACTCTCTCAATTTTACGGTAAAACCCGCCTTTTTCACCTGAAAAGCCTCATTTTCCTACAACAAGCTCTCAATTTTAGGGTAAAACCCGCCTTTTTCGGGTAAAAAAGCCTCATTTTCCTACAACAAGCTCTCAATTTTAGGGTAAAACCTGCCTTTTTCGGGTAAAAAAGCCTCATTTTCCTACAACAAGCTCGCAATTTTAGGGCACAAAATGCCCTTTTCACCAGAAAAGCCTCATTTTTCTGCACCAAGCTCTCAATTTTAGCACCAAACCCACCTTTTTCACCTGAAAAGCCTCATTTTTCTGCACCAATATTTCAATGTTATGGACAAGCTCTCCTTTTTTGGGTGAAAAGCCTCATTTTTCTGCACCAAGCTCTCAATTTTAGGGACAAGCTCTCAATTTTCAGATTAAAAGCCTCATTTTTCTTCACCAATATCTCAATTTATGGCACAAACCTCCTTTTTCAGATTAAAAGCCTCATTTTCCTACTCCAAGCTCCCAATTTTAGGGACAAGCTCTCAATTTTTGGGTGAAAAGCCTCATTTTTCTTCACCAATATCTCAATTTTAGGGCACAAACCTCCTTTTTCAGGTTAAAAGCCTCATTTTTCTGCACCAATATCTCAATTTTAGGGCACAAACCTCCGTTTTCAGATTAAAAGCCTCATTTTCCTACTCCAAGCTCTCAATTTTAGGGCACAAACCCCCATTTTACCTCTCAAAGATTAATTTTTGGCATCCAAAGTTTTGATTCTACAGGTAACAA
Organism: Strix uralensis; assembly: GCF_047716275.1. Classification (NCBI taxonomy): domain Eukaryota; kingdom Metazoa; phylum Chordata; class Aves; order Strigiformes; family Strigidae; genus Strix; species Strix uralensis. The sequence goes on along the minus strand of NC_133972.1, from coordinate 8,939,545 downwards.
CCTCCCTTTTATGCAGCAGTGCCTCGTTTCCAGGGCCCTACCTCTCCTTTTTTACAGCACAAACCCTATCATGGGGGCTAAACCCGCGTTTTTGGGGTGAAAAGCCTCATTTTTCTGCACCAAGCTCTCAATTTCGGGCACAAAATGCCTTTTTCGGGTGAAAAAGCCTCATTTTTCTGCACAGAGCTCTCAATTTTCTGCACCAAACCCACCTTTTTCACCTGAAAAGCCTCATTTTTCGGAAACACTCTCTCAATTTTACGGTAAAACCCGCCTTTTTCACCTGAAAAGCCTCATTTTCCTACAACAAGCTCTCAATTTTAGGGTAAAACCCGCCTTTTTCGGGTAAAAAAGCCTCATTTTCCTACAACAAGCTCTCAATTTTAGGGTAAAACCTGCCTTTTTCGGGTAAAAAAGCCTCATTTTCCTACAACAAGCTCGCAATTTTAGGGCACAAAATGCCCTTTTCACCAGAAAAGCCTCATTTTTCTGCACCAAGCTCTCAATTTTAGCACCAAACCCACCTTTTTCACCTGAAAAGCCTCATTTTTCTGCACCAATATTTCAATGTTATGGACAAGCTCTCCTTTTTTGGGTGAAAAGCCTCATTTTTCTGCACCAAGCTCTCAATTTTAGGGACAAGCTCTCAATTTTCAGATTAAAAGCCTCATTTTTCTTCACCAATATCTCAATTTAAGGGCGGAAACCTCCTTTTTAAGATTAAAAGCCTCATTTTCCTACTCCAAGCTCCCAATTTTAGGGACAAGCTCTCAATTTTTGGGTGAAAAGCCTCATTTTTCTTCACCAATATCTCAATTTTAGGGCACAAACCTCCTTTTTCAGGTTAAAAGCCTCATTTTTCTGCACCAATATCTCAATTTTAGGGCACAAACCTCCTTTTTCAGATTAAAAGCCTCATTTTCCTACTCCAAGCTCTCAATTTTAGGGCACAAACCCCCATTTTACCTCTCAAAGATTAATTTTTGGCATCCAAAGTTTTGATTCTACAGGTAACAACCTCCCTTTTATGCAGCAGTGCCTCGTTTCCAGGGCCCTACCTCTCCTTTTTTACAGCACAAACCCTATCATGGGGGCTAAACCCGCGTTTTTGGGGTGAAAAGCCTCATTTTTCTGCACCAAGCTCTCAATTTCGGGCACAAAATGCCTTTTTCGGGTGAAAAAGCCTCATTTTTCTGCACAGAGCTCTCAATTTTCTGCACCAAACCCACCTTTTTCACCTGAAAAGCCTCATTTTTCGGAAACACTCTCTCAATTTTACGGTAAAACCCGCCTTTTTCACCTGAAAAGCCTCATTTTCCTACAACAAGCTCTCAATTTTAGGGTAAAACCCGCCTTTTTCGGGTAAAAAAGCCTCATTTTCCTACAACAAGCTCTCAATTTTAGGGTAAAACCTGCCTTTTTCGGGTAAAAAAGCCTCATTTTCCTACAACAAGCTCGCAATTTTAGGGCACAAAATGCCCTTTTCACCAGAAAAGCCTCATTTTTCTGCACCAAGCTCTCAATTTTAGCACCAAACCCACCTTTTTCACCTGAAAAGCCTCATTTTTCTGCACCAATATTTCAATGTTATGGACAAGCTCTCCTTTTTTGGGTGAAAAGCCTCATTTTTCTGCACCAAGCTCTCAATTTTAGGGACAAGCTCTCAATTTTCAGATTAAAAGCCTCATTTTTCTTCACCAATATCTCAATTTATGGCACAAACCTCCTTTTTCAGATTAAAAGCCTCATTTTCCTACTCCAAGCTCCCAATTTTAGGGACAAGCTCTCAATTTTTGGGTGAAAAGCCTCATTTTTCTTCACCAATATCTCAATTTTAGGGCACAAACCTCCTTTTTCAGGTTAAAAGCCTCATTTTTCTGCACCAATATCTCAATTTTAGGGCACAAACCTCCGTCTTCAGATTAAAAGCCTCATTTTCCTACTCCAAGCTCTCAATTTTAGGGCACAAACCCCCATTTTACCTCTCAAAGATTAATTTTTGGCATCCAAAGTTTTGATTCTACAGGTAACAACCTCCCTTTTATGCAGCAGTGCCTCGTTTCCAGGGCCCTACCTCTCCTTTTTTACAGCACAAACCCTATCATGGGGGCTAAACCCGCGTTTTTGGGGTGAAAAGCCTCATTTTTCTGCACCAAGCTCTCAATTTCGGGCACAAAATGCCTTTTTCGGGTGAAAAAGCCTCATTTTTCTGCACAGAGCTCTCAATTTTCTGCACCAAACCCACCTTTTTCACCTGAAAAGCCTCATTTTTCGGAAACACTCTCTCAATTTTACGGTAAAACCCGCCTTTTTCACCTGAAAAGCCTCATTTTCCTACAACAAGCTCTCAATTTTAGGGTAAAACCCGCCTTTTTCGGGTAAAAAAGCCTCATTTTCCTACAACAAGCTCTCAATTTTAGGGTAAAACCTGCCTTTTTCGGGTAAAAAAGCCTCATTTTCCTACAACAAGCTCGCAATTTTAGGGCACAAAATGCCCTTTTCACCAGAAAAGCCTCATTTTTCTGCACCAAGCTCTCAATTTTAGCACCAAACCCACCTTTTTCACCTGAAAAGCCTCATTTTTCTGCACCAATATTTCAATGTTATGGACAAGCTCTCCTTTTTTGGGTGAAAAGCCTCATTTTTCTGCACCAAGCTCTCAATTTTAGGGACAAGCTCTCAATTTTCAGATTAAAAGCCTCATTTTTCTTCACCAATATCTCAATTTAAGGGCGGAAACCTCCTTTTTAAGATTAAAAGCCTCATTTTCCTACTCCAAGCTCCCAATTTTAGGGACAAGCTCTCAATTTTTGGGTGAAAAGCCTCATTTTTCTTCACCAATATCTCAATTTTAGGGCACAAACCTCCTTTTTCAGGTTAAAAGCCTCATTTTTCTGCACCAATATCTCAATTTTAGGGCACAAACCTCCGTCTTCAGATTAAAAGCCTCATTTTCCTACTCCAAGCTCTCAATTTTAGGGCACAAACCCCCATTTTACCTCTCAAAGATTAATTTTTGGCATCCAAAGTTTTGATTCTACAGGTAACAACCTCCCTTTTATGCAGCAGTGCCTCGTTTCCAGGGCCCTACCTCTCCTTTTTTGCAGCACAAACCCTATCATGGGGGCTAAACCCGCGTTTTTGGGGTGAAAAGCCTCATTTTTCTGCACCAAGCTCTCAATTTCGGGCACAAAATGCCTTTTTCGGGTGAAAAAGCCTCATTTTTCTGCACAGAGCTCTCAATTTTCTGCACCAAACCCACCTTTTTCACCTGAAAAGCCTCATTTTTCGGAAACACTCTCTCAATTTTACGGTAAAACCCGCCTTTTTCACCTGAAAAGCCTCATTTTCCTACAACAAGCTCTCAATTTTAGGGTAAAACCCGCCTTTTTCGGGTAAAAAAGCCTCATTTTCCTACAACAAGCTCTCAATTTTAGGGTAAAACCTGCCTTTTTCGGGTAAAAAAGCCTCATTTTCCTACAACAAGCTCGCAATTTTAGGGCACAAAATGCCCTTTTCACCAGAAAAGCCTCATTTTTCTGCACCAAGCTCTCAATTTTAGCACCAAACCCACCTTTTTCACCTGAAAAGCCTCATTTTTCTGCACCAATATTTCAATGTTATGGACAAGCTCTCCTTTTTTGGGTGAAAAGCCTCATTTTTCTGCACCAAGCTCTCAATTTTAGGGACAAGCTCTCAATTTTCAGATTAAAAGCCTCATTTTTCTTCACCAATATCTCAATTTATGGCACAAACCTCCTTTTTCAGATTAAAAGCCTCATTTTCCTACTCCAAGCTCCCAATTTTAGGGACAAGCTCTCAATTTTTGGGTGAAAAGCCTCATTTTTCTTCACCAATATCTCAATTTTAGGGCACAAACCTCCTTTTTCAGATTAAAAGCCTCATTTTCCTACTCCAAGCTCTCAATTTTAGGGCACAAACCCCCATTTTACCTCTCAAAGATTAATTTTTGGCATCCAAAGTTTTGATTCTACAGGTAACAACCTCCCTTTTATGCAGCAGTGCCTCGTTTCCAGGGCCCTACCTCTCCTTTTTTACAGCACAAACCCTATCATGGGGGCTAAACCCGCGTTTTTGGGGTGAAAAGCCTCATTTTTCTGCACCAAGCTCTCAATTTCGGGCACAAAATGCCTTTTTCGGGTGAAAAAGCCTCATTTTTCTGCACAGAGCTCTCAATTTTCTGCACCAAACCCACCTTTTTCACCTGAAAAGCCTCATTTTTCGGAAACACTCTCTCAATTTTACGGTAAAACCCGCCTTTTTCACCTGAAAAGCCTCATTTTCCTACAACAAGCTCTCAATTTTAGGGTAAAACCCGCCTTTTTCGGGTAAAAAAGCCTCATTTTCCTACAACAAGCTCTCAATTTTAGGGTAAAACCTGCCTTTTTCGGGTAAAAAAGCCTCATTTTCCTACAACAAGCTCGCAATTTTAGGGCACAAAATGCCCTTTTCACCAGAAAAGCCTCATTTTTCTGCACCAAACTCTCAATTTTAGGGTAAAACCTGCCTTTTTCACCTGAAAAGCCTCATTTTTCTGCACCAATATTTCAATGTTATGGACAAGCTCTCCTTTTTTGGGTGAAAAGCCTCATTTTTCTGCACCAAGCTCTCAATTTTAGGGACAAGCTCTCAATTTTCAGATTAAAAGCCTCATTTTTCTTCACCAATATCTCAATTTATGGCACAAACCTCCTTTTTCAGATTAAAAGCCTCATTTTCCTACTCCAAGCTCCCAATTTTAGGGACAAGCTCTCAATTTTTGGGTGAAAAGCCTCATTTTTCTTCACCAATATCTCAATTTTAGGGCACAAACCTCCTTTTTCAGGTTAAAAGCCTCATTTTTCTGCACCAATATCTCAATTTTAGGGCACAAACCTCCGTTTTCAGATTAAAAGCCTCATTTTCCTACTCCAAGCTCTCAATTTTAGGGCACAAACCCCCATTTTACCTCTCAAAGATTAATTTTTGGCATCCAAAGTTTTGATTCTACAGGTAACAACCTCCCTTTTATGCAGCAGTGCCTCGTTTCCAGGGCCCTACCTCTCCTTTTTTACAGCACAAACCCTATCATGGGGGCTAAACCCGCGTTTTTGGGGTGAAAAGCCTCATTTTTCTGCACCAAGCTCTCAATTTCGGGCACAAAATGCCTTTTTCGGGTGAAAAAGCCTCATTTTTCTGCACAGAGCTCTCAATTTTCTGCACCAAACCCACCTTTTTCACCTGAAAAGCCTCATTTTTCGGAAACACTCTCTCAATTTTACGGTAAAACCCGCCTTTTTCACCTGAAAAGCCTCATTTTCCTACAACAAGCTCGCAATTTTAGGGTAAAACCCGCCTTTTTCGGGTAAAAAAGCCTCATTTTCCTACAACAAGCTCTCAATTTTAGGGTAAAACCTGCCTTTTTCGGGTAAAAAAGCCTCATTTTCCTACAACAAGCTCGCAATTTTAGGGCACAAAATGCCCTTTTCACCAGAAAAGCCTCATTTTTCTGCACCAAGCTCTCAATTTTAGCACCAAACCCACCTTTTTCACCTGAAAAGCCTCATTTTTCTGCACCAATATTTCAATGTTATGGACAAGCTCTCCTTTTTTGGGTGAAAAGCCTCATTTTTCTGCACCAAGCTCTCAATTTTAGGGACAAGCTCTCAATTTTCAGATTAAAAGCCTCATTTTTCTTCACCAATATCTCAATTTAAGGGCGGAAACCTCCTTTTTAAGATTAAAAGCCTCATTTTCCTACTCCAAGCTCCCAATTTTAGGGACAAGCTCTCAATTTTTGGGTGAAAAGCCTCATTTTTCTTCACCAATATCTCAATTTTAGGGCACAAACCTCCTTTTTCAGGTTAAAAGCCTCATTTTTCTGCACCAATATCTCAATTTTAGGGCACAAACCTCCGTTTTCAGATTAAAAGCCTCATTTTCCTACTCCAAGCTCTCAATTTTAGGGCACAAACCCCCATTTTACCTCTCAAAGATTAATTTTTGGCATCCAAGCTTTTGATTCTACAGGTAACAACCTCCCTTTTATGCAGCAGTGCCTCGTTTCCAGGGCCCTACCTCTCCTTTTTTACAGCACAAACCCTATCATGGGGGCTAAACCCGCGTTTTTGGGGTGAAAAGCCTCATTTTTCTGCACCAAGCTCTCAATTTCGGGCACAAAATGCCTTTTTCGGGTGAAAAAGCCTCATTTTTCTGCACAGAGCTCTCAATTTTCTGCACCAAACCCACCTTTTTCACCTGAAAAGCTTCATTTTTCGGAAACACTCTCTCAATTTTACGGTAAAACCCGCCTTTTTCACCTGAAAAGCCTCATTTTCCTACAACAAGCTCTCAATTTTAGGGTAAAACCCGCCTTTTTCGGGTAAAAAAGCCTCATTTTCCTACAACAAGCTCGCAATTTTAGGGCACAAAATGCCCTTTTCACCAGAAAAGCCTCATTTTTCTGCACCAAGCTCTCAATTTTAGCACCAAACCCACCTTTTTCACCTGAAAAGCCTCATTTTTCTGCACCAATATTTCAATGTTATGGACAAGCTCTCCTTTTTTGGGTGAAAAGCCTCATTTTTCTGCACCAAGCTCTCAATTTTAGGGACAAGCTCTCAATTTTCAGATTAAAAGCCTCATTTTTCTTCACCAATATCTCAATTTATGGCACAAACCTCCTTTTTCAGATTAAAAGCCTCATTTTCCTACTCCAAGCTCCCAATTTTAGGGACAAGCTCTCAATTTTTGGGTGAAAAACCTCATTTTTCTTCACCAATATCTCAATTTTAGGGCACAAACCTCCTTTTTCAGGTTAAAAGCCTCATTTTTCTGCACCAATATCTCAATTTTAGGGCACAAACCTCCTTTTTCAGGTTAAAAGCCTCATTTTTCTGCACCAATATCTCAATTTTAGGGCACAAACCTCCGTTTTCAGATTAAAAGCCTCATTTTCCTACTCCAAGCTCTCAATTTTAGGGCACAAACCCCCATTTTACCTCTCAAAGATTAATTTTTGGCATCCAAAGTTTTGATTCTACAGGTAACAACCTCCCTTTTATGCAGCAGTGCCTCGTTTCCAGGGCCCTACCTCTCCTTTTTTACAGCACAAACCCTATCATGGGGGCTAAACCCACGCTTTTGGGGTGAAAAACCTCATTTTTCTTCACCAATATCTCAATTTTAGGGCACAAACCTCCTTTTTCAGATTAAAAGCCTCATTTTCCTACTCCAAGCTCTCAATTTTAGGGACAAGCTCTCAATTTTTGGGTGAAAAGCCTCATTTTTCTTCACCAATATCTCAATTTTAGGGCACAAACCTCCTTTTTCAGATTAAAAGCCTCATTTTCCTACTCCAAGCTCTCAATTTTAGGGCACAAACCCCCATTTTACCTCTCAAAGATTAATTTTTGGCATCCAAAGTTTTGATTCTACAGGTAACAACCTCCCTTTTATGCAGCAGTGCCTCGTTTCCAGGGCCCTACCTCTCCTTTTTTACAGCACAAACCCTATCATGGGGGCTAAACCCGCGTTTTTGGGGTGAAAAGCCTCATTTTTCTGCACCAAGCTCTCAATTTCGGGCACAAAATGCCTTTTTCGGGTGAAAAAGCCTCATTTTTCTGCACAGAGCTCTCAATTTTCTGCAGCAAACCCACCTTTTTCACCTGAAAAGCCTCATTTTTCGGAAACACTCTCTCAATTTTACGGTAAAACCCGCCTTTTTCACCTGAAAAGCCTCATTTTCCTACAACAAGCTCTCAATTTTAGGGTAAAACCCGCCTTTTTCGGGTAAAAAAGCCTCATTTTCCTACAACAAGCTCGCAATTTTAGGGTAAAACCTGCCTTTTTCGGGTAAAAAAGCCTCATTTTCCTACAACAAGCTCGCAATTTTAGGGCACAAAATGCCCTTTTCACCAGAAAAGCCTCATTTTTCTGCACCAAACTCTCAATTTTAGGGTAAAACCTGCCTTTTTCACCTGAAAAGCCTCATTTTTCTGCACCAATATTTCAATGTTATGGACAAGCTCTCCTTTTTTGGGTGAAAAGCCTCATTTTTCTGCACCAAGCTCTCAATTTTAGGGACAAGCTCTCAATTTTCAGATTAAAAGCCTCATTTTTCTTCACCAATATCTCAATTTATGGCACAAACCTCCTTTTTCAGATTAAAAGCCTCATTTTCCTACTCCAAGCTCCCAATTTTAGGGACAAGCTCTCAATTTTTGGGTGAAAAGCCTCATTTTTCTTCACCAATATCTCAATTTTAGGGCACAAACCTCCGTTTTCAGATTAAAAGCCTCATTTTCCTACTCCAAGCTCTCAATTTTAGGGCACAAACCCCCATTTTACCTCTCAAAGATTAATTTTTGGCATCCAAAGTTTTGATTCTACAGGTAACAACCTCCCTTTTATGCAGCAGTGCCTCGTTTCCAGGGCCCTACCTCTCCTTTTTTACAGCACAAACCCTATCATGGGGGCTAAACCCGCGTTTTTGGGGTGAAAAGCCTCATTTTTCTGCACCAAGCTCTCAATTTCGGGCACAAAATGCCTTTTTCGGGTGAAAAAGCCTCATTTTTCTGCACAGAGCTCTCAATTTTCTGCACCAAACCCGCCTTTTTCACCTGAAAAGCCTCATTTTCCTACAACAAGCTCTCAATTTTAGGGTAAAACCTGCCTTTTTCGGGTAAAAAAGCCTCATTTTCCTACAACAAGCTCGCAATTTTAGGGCACAAAATGCCCTTTTCACCAGAAAAGCCTCATTTTTCTGCACCAAACTCTCAATTTTAGGGTAAAACCTGCCTTTTTCACCTGAAAAGCCTCATTTTTCTGCACCAATATTTCAATGTTATGGACAAGCTCTCCTTTTTTGGGTGAAAAGCCTCATTTTTCTGCACCAAGCTCTCAATTTTAGGGACAAGCTCTCAATTTTCAGATTAAAAGCCTCATTTTTCTTCACCAATATCTCAATTTATGGCACAAACCTCCTTTTTCAGATTAAAAGCCTCATTTTCCTACTCCAAGCTCCCAATTTTAGGGACAAGCTCTCAATTTTTGGGTGAAAAGCCTCATTTTTCTTCACCAATATCTCAATTTTAGGGCACAAACCTCCTTTTTCAGGTTAAAAGCCTCATTTTTCTGCACCAATATCTCAATTTTAGGGCACAAACCTCCGTTTTCAGATTAAAAGCCTCATTTTCCTACTCCAAGCTCTCAATTTTAGGGCACAAACCCCCATTTTACCTCTCAAAGATTAATTTTTGGCATCCAAAGTTTTGATTCTACAGGTAACAACCTCCCTTTTATGCAGCAGTGCCTCGTTTCCAGGGCCCTACCTCTCCTTTTTTACAGCACAAACCCTATCATGGGGGCTAAACCCGCGTTTTTGGGGTGAAAAGCCTCATTTTTCTGCACCAAGCTCTCAATTTCGGGCACAAAATGCCTTTTTCGGGTGAAAAAGCCTCATTTTTCTGCACAGAGCTCTCAATTTTCTGCACCAAACCCACCTTTTTCACCTGAAAAGCCTCATTTTTCGGAAACACTCTCTCAATTTTACGGTAAAACCCGCCTTTTTCACCTGAAAAGCCTCATTTTCCTACAACAAGCTCGCAATTTTAGGGTAAAACCCGCCTTTTTCGGGTAAAAAAGCCTCATTTTCCTACAACAAGCTCGCAATTTTAGGGTAAAACCTGCCTTTTTCGGGTAAAAAAGCCTCATTTTCCTACAACAAGCTCGCAATTTTAGGGCACAAAATGCCCTTTTCACCAGAAAAGCCTCATTTTTCTGCACCAAGCTCTCAATTTTAGCACCAAACCCACCTTTTTCACCTGAAAAGCCTCATTTTTCTGCACCAATATTTCAATGTTATGGACAAGCTCTCCTTTTTTGGGTGAAAAGCCTCATTTTTCTGCACCAAGCTCTCAATTTTAGGGACAAGCTCTCAATTTTCAGATTAAAAGCCTCATTTTTCTTCACCAATATCTCAATTTAAGGGCGGAAACCTCCTTTTTAAGATTAAAAGCCTCATTTTCCTACTCCAAGCTCCCAATTTTAGGGACAAGCTCTCAATTTTTGGGTGAAAAGCCTCATTTTTCTTCACCAATATCTCAATTTTAGGGCACAAACCTCCTTTTTCAGGTTAAAAGCCTCATTTTTCTGCACCAATATCTCAATTTTAGGGCACAAACCTCCGTTTTCAGATTAAAAGCCTCATTTTCCTACTCCAAGCTCTCAATTTTAGGGCACAAACCCCCATTTTACCTCTCAAAGATTAATTTTTGGCATCCAAGCTTTTGATTCTACAGGTAACAACCTCCCTTTTATGCAGCAGTGCCTCGTTTCCAGGGCCCTACCTCTCCTTTTTTACAGCACAAACCCTATCATGGGGGCTAAACCCGCGTTTTTGGGGTGAAAAGCCTCATTTTTCTGCACCAAGCTCTCAATTTTGGGCACAAAATGCCTTTTTCGGGTGAAAAAGCCTCATTTTTCTGCACAGAGCTCTCAATTTTCTGCACCAAACCCACCTTTTTCACCTGAAAAGCTTCATTTTTCGGAAACACTCTCTCAATTTTACGGTAAAACCCGCCTTTTTCACCTGAAAAGCCTCATTTTCCTACAACAAGCTCTCAATTTTAGGGTAAAACCCGCCTTTTTCGGGTAAAAAAGCCTCATTTTCCTACAACAAGCTCTCAATTTTAGGGTAAAACCTGCCTTTTTCGGGTAAAAAAGCCTCATTTTCCTACAACAAGCTCGCAATTTTAGGGCACAAAATGCCCTTTTCACCAGAAAAGCCTCATTTTTCTGCACCAAGCTCTCAATTTTAGCACCAAACCCACCTTTTTCACCTGAAAAGCCTCATTTTTCTGCACCAATATTTCAATGTTATGGACAAGCTCTCCTTTTTTGGGTGAAAAGCCTCATTTTTCTGCACCAAGCTCTCAATTTTAGGGACAAGCTCTCAATTTTCAGATTAAAAGCCTCATTTTTCTTCACCAATATCTCAATTTATGGCACAAACCTCCTTTTTCAGATTAAAAGCCTCATTTTCCTACTCCAAGCTCCCAATTTTAGGGACAAGCTCTCAATTTTTGGGTGAAAAACCTCATTTTTCTTCACCAATATCTCAATTTTAGGGCACAAACCTCCTTTTTCAGGTTAAAAGCCTCATTTTTCTGCACCAATATCTCAATTTTAGGGCACAAACCTCCTTTTTCAGGTTAAAAGCCTCATTTTTCTGCACCAATATCTCAATTTTAGGGCACAAACCTCCGTTTTCAGATTAAAAGCCTCATTTTCCTACTCCAAGCTCTCAATTTTAGGGCACAAACCCCCATTTTACCTCTCAAAGATTAATTTTTGGCATCCAAAGTTTTGATTCTACAGGTAACAACCTCCCTTTTATGCAGCAGTGCCTCGTTTCCAGGGCCCTACCTCTCCTTTTTTACAGCACAAACCCTATCATGGGGGCTAAACCCACGCTTTTGGGGTGAAAAACCTCATTTTTCTTCACCAATATCTCAATTTTAGGGCACAAACCTCCTTTTTCAGATTAAAAGCCTCATTTTCCTACTCCAAGCTCTCAATTTTAGGGACAAGCTCTCAATTTTTGGGTGAAAAGCCTCATTTTTCTTCACCAATATCTCAATTTTAGGGCACAAACCTCCTTTTTCAGATTAAAAGCCTCATTTTCCTACTCCAAGCTCTCAATTTTAGGGCACAAACCCCCATTTTACCTCTCAAAGATTAATTTTTGGCATCCAAAGTTTTGATTCTACAGGTAACAACCTCCCTTTTATGCAGCAGTGCCTCGTTTCCAGGGCCCTACCTCTCCTTTTTTACAGCACAAACCCTATCATGGGGGCTAAACCCGCGTTTTTGGGGTGAAAAGCCTCATTTTTCTGCACCAAGCTCTCAATTTCGGGCACAAAATGCCTTTTTCGGGTGAAAAAGCCTCATTTTTCTGCACAGAGCTCTCAATTTTCTGCACCAAACCCACCTTTTTCACCTGAAAAGCCTCATTTTCCTACAACAAGCTCTCAATTTTAGGGTAAAACCCGCCTTTTTCGGGTAAAAAAGCCTCATTTTCCTACAACAAGCTCGCAATTTTAGGGTAAAACCTGCCTTTTTCGGGTAAAAAAGCCTCATTTTCCTACAACAAGCTCGCAATTTTAGGGCACAAAATGCCCTTTTCACCAGAAAAGCCTCATTTTTCTGCACCAAACTCTCAATTTTAGGGTAAAACCTGCCTTTTTCACCTGAAAAGCCTCATTTTTCTGCACCAATATTTCAATGTTATGGACAAGCTCTCCTTTTTTGGGTGAAAAGCCTCATTTTTCTGCACCAAGCTCTCAATTTTAGGGACAAGCTCTCAATTTTCAGATTAAAAGCCTCATTTTTCTTCACCAATATCTCAATTTATGGCACAAACCTCCTTTTTAAGATTAAAAGCCTCATTTTCCTACTCCAAGCTCCCAATTTTAGGGACAAGCTCTCAATTTTTGGGTGAAAAGCCTCATTTTTCTTCACCAATATCTCAATTTTAGGGCACAAACCTCCTTTTTCAGGTTAAAAGCCTCATTTTTCTGCACCAATATCTCAATTTTAGGGCACAAACCTCCTTTTTCAGGTTAAAAGCCTCATTTTTCTGCACCAATATCTCAATTTTAGGGCACAAACCTCCGTTTTCAGATTAAAAGCCTCATTTTCCTACTCCAAGCTCTCAATTTTAGGGCACAAACCCCCATTTTACCTCTCAAAGATTAATTTTTGGCATCCAAAGTTTTGATTCTACAGGTAACAACCTCCCTTTTATGCAGCAGTGCCTCGTTTCCAGGGCCCTACCTCTCCTTTTTTACAGCACAAACCCTATCATGGGGGCTAAACCCACGCTTTTGGGGTGAAAAACCTCATTTTTCTTCACCAATATCTCAATTTTAGGGCACAAACCTCCTTTTTCAGATTAAAAGCCTCATTTTCCTACTCCAAGCTCTCAATTTTAGGGACAAGCTCTCAATTTTTGGGTGAAAAGCCTCATTTTTCTTCACCAATATCTCAATTTTAGGGCACAAACCTCCTTTTTCAGATTAAAAGCCTCATTTTTCTGCACCAAGCTCTCAATTTTAGGGACAAGCACTCAATTTTCAGATTAAAAGCCTCATTTTTCTTCACCAATATCTCAATTTTAGGGCACAAACCTCCGTTTTCAGATTAAAAGCCTCATTTTCCTACTCCAAGCTCTCAATTTTAGGGCACAAACCCCCATTTTACCTCTCAAAGATTAATTTTTGGCATCCAAAGTTTTGATTCTACAGGTAACAACCTCCCTTTTATGCAGCAGTGCCTCGTTTCCAGGGCCCTACCTCTCCTTTTTTACAGCACAAACCCTATCATGGGGGCTAAACCCGCGTTTTTGGGGTGAAAAGCCTCATTTTTCTGCACCAAGCTCTCAATTTCGGGCACAAAATGCCTTTTTCGGGTGAAAAAGCCTCATTTTTCTGCACAGAGCTCTCAATTTTCTGCACCAAACCCACCTTTTTCACCTGAAAAGCCTCATTTTCCTACAACAAGCTCTCAATTTTAGGGTAAAACCCGCCTTTTTCGGGTAAAAAAGCCTCATTTTCCTACAACAAGCTCGCAATTTTAGGGTAAAACCTGCCTTTTTCGGGTAAAAAAGCCTCATTTTCCTACAACAAGCTCGCAATTTTAGGGCACAAAATGCCCTTTTCACCAGAAAAGCCTCATTTTTCTGCACCAAACTCTCAATTTTAGGGTAAAACCTGCCTTTTTCACCTGAAAAGCCTCATTTTTCTGCACCAATATTTCAATGTTATGGACAAGCTCTCCTTTTTTGGGTGAAAAGCCTCATTTTTCTGCACCAAGCTCTCAATTTTAGGGACAAGCTCTCAATTTTCAGATTAAAAGCCTCATTTTTCTTCACCAATATCTCAATTTATGGCACAAACCTCCTTTTTAAGATTAAAAGCCTCATTTTCCTACTCCAAGCTCCCAATTTTAGGGACAAGCTCTCAATTTTTGGGTGAAAAGCCTCATTTTTCTTCACCAATATCTCAATTTTAGGGCACAAACCTCCTTTTTCAGGTTAAAAGCCTCATTTTTCTGCACCAATATCTCAATTTTAGGGCACAAACCTCCTTTTTCAGATTAAAAGCCTCATTTTCCTACTCCAAGCTCTCAATTTTAGGGCACAAACCCCCATTTTACCTCTCAAAGATTAATTTTTGGCATCCAAAGTTTTGATTCTACAGGTAACAACCTCCCTTTTATGCAGCAGTGCCTCGTTTCCTGGGCCCTAACTCTACTTTTATACAGCACAAACCCTATCATGGGGGCTAAACCCACGCTTTTGGGGTGAAAAACCTCATTTTTCTGTACCAAGCTCTCAATTTTAGGGCGGAAACAACCTTTTTCTGCTGAAAAGCCTCATTTTTCTGCAACAAGCTCTCAATTTTAGGGTAAAACCCACCTTTTTTGGGTGGAAAAGCCTCATTTTTCTGCACCAATATCTCAATTTTAGGGCACAAACCTCCTTTTTCAGATTAAAAGCCTCATTTTCCTACTCCAAGCTCTCAATTTTAGGGCACAAACCGTCTTTTTCACACGTAAAGCCTCATTTTTCTGCAACAAGCTCTCAATTTTAGCACCAAACCCACCTTTTTCACCTAAAAAGCCTCATTTTTCTGCACCAATATTTCAATGTTATGGACAAGCTCCCTTTTTTGGGTGAAAAGCCTCATTTTTCTGCACCAATAGCGCAATTTTAAGGCCAAACCTGCATTTTTCAGATGAAAAGCCTCATTTTTCTGTACCAAGCTCTCCATTTTAGGGCAGAAACCGCATTTCTGCGGGTGAAAAGAATCATTTTTCTTCACCAAGCTCTCAATTTTAGGGTAAAACCCACCTTTTTTGGGTGGAAAAGCCTCATTTTTCTGCACCAATATCTCAATTTTAGGGCACAAACCTCCGTTTTCAGATTAAAAGCCTCATTTTCCTACTCCAAGCTCTCAATTTTAGGGACAATCTCTCAATTTTTGGGTGAAAAGCCTCATTTTTCTGCACCAAGCTCTCAATTTTAGGGACAAGCTCTCAATTTTTGGGTGAAAAGCCTCATTTTTCTTCACCAATATCTCAATTTTAGGGCACAAACCTCCTTTTTCAGATTAAAAGCCTCATTTTCCTACTCCAAGCTCTCAATTTTAGGGACAAGCTCTCAATTTTTGGGTGAAAAGCCTCATTTTTCTTCACCAATATCTCAATTTTAGGGCACAAACCTCCTTTTTCAGATTAAAAGCCTCATTTTCCTACTCCAAGCTCTCAATTTTAGGGCACAAACCCCCATTTTACCTCTCAAAGATTAATTTTTGGCATCCAAAGTTTTGATTCTACAGGTAACAACCTCCCTTTTATGCAGCAGTGCCTCGTTTCCAGGGCCCTACCTCTCCTTTTTTACAGCACAAACCCTATCATGGGGGCTAAACCCGCGTTTTTGGGGTGAAAAGCCTCATTTTTCTGCACCAAGCTCTCAATTTCGGGCACAAAATGCCTTTTTCGGGTGAAAAAGCCTCATTTTTCTGCACAGAGCTCTCAATTTTCTGCACCAAACCCGCCTTTTTCACCTGAAAAGCCTCATTTTCCTACAACAAGCTCTCAATTTTAGGGTAAAACCCGCCTTTTTCGGGTAAAAAAGCCTCATTTTCCTACAACAAGCTCTCAATTTTAGGGTAAAACCTGCCTTTTTCGGGTAAAAAAGCCTCATTTTCCTACAACAAGCTCGCAATTTTAGGGCACAAAATGCCCTTTTCACCAGAAAAGCCTCATTTTTCTGCACCAAGCTCTCAATTTTAGCACCAAACCCACCTTTTTCACCTGAAAAGCCTCATTTTTCTGCACCAATATTTCAATGTTATGGACAAGCTCTCCTTTTTTGGGTGAAAAGCCTCATTTTTCTGCACCAAGCTCTCAATTTTAGGGACAAGCTCTCAATTTTCAGATTAAAAGCCTCATTTTTCTTCACCAATATCTCAATTTATGGCACAAACCTCCTTTTTAAGATTAAAAGCCTCATTTTCCTACTCCAAGCTCCCAATTTTAGGGACAAGCTCTCAATTTTTGGGTGAAAAGCCTCATTTTTCTTCACCAATATCTCAATTTTAGGGCACAAACCTCCTTTTTCAGGTTAAAAGCCTCATTTTTCTGCACCAATATCTCAATTTTAGGGCACAAACCTCCTTTTTCAGATTAAAAGCCTCATTTTCCTACTCCAAGCTCTCAATTTTAGGGCACAAACCCCCATTTTACCTCTCAAAGATTAATTTTTGGCATCCAAAGTTTTGATTCTACAGGTAACAACCTCCCTTTTATGCAGCAGTGCCTCGTTTCCTGGGCCCTAACTCTACTTTTATACAGCACAAACCCTATCATGGGGGCTAAACCCACGCTTTTGGGGTGAAAAACCTCATTTTTCTGTACCAAGCTCTCAATTTTAGGGCGGAAACAACCTTTTTCTGCTGAAAAGCCTCATTTTTCTGCAACAAGCTCTCAATTTTAGGGTAAAACCCACCTTTTTTGGGTGGAAAAGCCTCATTTTTCTGCACCAATATCTCAATTTTAGGGCACAAACCTCCTTTTTCAGATTAAAAGCCTCATTTTCCTACTCCAAGCTCTCAATTTTAGGGCACAAACCGTCTTTTTCACACGTAAAGCCTCATTTTTCTGCAACAAGCTCTCAATTTTAGCACCAAACCCACCTTTTTCACCTAAAAAGCCTCATTTTTCTGCACCAATATTTCAATGTTATGGACAAGCTCCCTTTTTTGGGTGAAAAGCCTCATTTTTCTGCACCAATAGCGCAATTTTAAGGCCAAACCTGCATTTTTCAGATGAAAAGCCTCATTTTTCTGTACCAAGCTCTCCATTTTAGGGCAGAAACCGCATTTCTGCGGGTGAAAAGAATCATTTTTCTTCACCAAGCTCTCAATTTTAGGGTAAAACCCACCTTTTTTGGGTGGAAAAGCCTCATTTTTCTGCACCAATATCTCAATTTTAGGGCACAAACCTCCGTTTTCAGATTAAAAGCCTCATTTTCCTACTCCAAGCTCTCAATTTTAGGGATAATCTCTCAATTTTTGGGTGAAAAGCCTCATTTTTCTGCACCAAGCTCTCAATTTTAGGGACAAGCTCTCAATTTTTGGGTGAAAAGCCTCATTTTTCTTCACCAATATCTCAATTTTAGGGCACAAACCTCCTTTTTCAGATTAAAAGCCTCATTTTCCTACTCCAAGCTCTCAATTTTAGGGACAAGCTCTCAATTTTTGGGTGAAAAGCCTCATTTTTCTTCACCAATATCTCAATTTTAGGGCACAAACCTCCTTTTTCAGATTAAAAGCCTCATTTTCCTACTCCAAGCTCTCAATTTTAGGGCACAAACCCCCATTTTACCTCTCAAAGATTAATTTTTGGCATCCAAAGTTTTGATTCTACAGGTAACAACCTCCCTTTTATGCAGCAGTGCCTCGTTTCCAGGGCCCTACCTCTCCTTTTTTACAGCACAAACCCTATCATGGGGGCTAAACCCGCGTTTTTGGGGTGAAAAGCCTCATTTTTCTGCACCAAGCTCTCAATTTCGGGCACAAAATGCCTTTTTCGGGTGAAAAAGCCTCATTTTTCTGCACAGAGCTCTCAATTTTCTGCACCAAACCCACCTTTTTCACCTGAAAAGCCTCATTTTTCGGAAACACTCTCTCAATTTTACGGTAAAACCCGCCTTTTTCACCTGAAAAGCCTCATTTTCCTACAACAAGCTCTCAATTTTAGGGTAAAACCCGCCTTTTTCGGGTAAAAAAGCCTCATTTTCCTACAACAAGCTCTCAATTTTAGGGTAAAACCTGCCTTTTTCGGGTAAAAAAGCCTCATTTTCCTACAACAAGCTCGCAATTTTAGGGCACAAAATGCCCTTTTCACCAGAAAAGCCTCATTTTTCTGCACCAAGCTCTCAATTTTAGCACCAAACCCACCTTTTTCACCTGAAAAGCCTCATTTTTCTGCACCAATATTTCAATGTTATGGACAAGCTCTCCTTTTTTGGGTGAAAAGCCTCATTTTTCTGCACCAAGCTCTCAATTTTAGGGACAAGCTCTCAATTTTCAGATTAAAAGCCTCATTTTTCTTCACCAATATCTCAATTTATGGCACAAACCTCCTTTTTAAGATTAAAAGCCTCATTTTCCTACTCCAAGCTCCCAATTTTAGGGACAAGCTCTCAATTTTTGGGTGAAAAGCCTCATTTTTCTTCACCAATATCTCAATTTTAGGGCACAAACCTCCTTTTTCAGGTTAAAAGCCTCATTTTTCTGCACCAATATCTCAATTTTAGGGCACAAACCTCCTTTTTCAGATTAAAAGCCTCATTTTCCTACTCCAAGCTCTCAATTTTAGGGCACAAACCCCCATTTTACCTCTCAAAGATTAATTTTTGGCATCCAAGCTTTTGATTCTACAGGTAACAACCTCCCTTTTATGCAGCAGTGCCTCGTTTCCAGGGCCCTACCTCTCCTTTTTTACAGCACAAACCCTATCATGGGGGCTAAACCCGCGTTTTTGGGGTGAAAAGCCTCATTTTTCTGCACCAAGCTCTCAATTTCGGGCACAAAATGCCTTTTTCGGGTGAAAAAGCCTCATTTTTCTGCACAGAGCTCTCAATTTTCTGCACCAAACCCACCTTTTTCACCTGAAAAGCCTCATTTTTCGGAAACACTCTCTCAATTTTACGGTAAAACCCGCCTTTTTCACCTGAAAAGCCTCATTTTCCTACAACAAGCTCTCAATTTTAGGGTAAAACCCGCCTTTTTCGGGTAAAAAAGCCTCATTTTCCTACAACAAGCTCTCAATTTTAGGGTAAAACCTGCCTTTTTCGGGTAAAAAAGCCTCATTTTCCTACAACAAGCTCGCAATTTTAGGGCACAAAATGCCCTTTTCACCAGAAAAGCCTCATTTTTCTGCACCAAGCTCTCAATTTTAGCACCAAACCCACCTTTTTCACCTGAAAAGCCTCATTTTTCTGCACCAATATTTCAATGTTATGGACAAGCTCTCCTTTTTTGGGTGAAAAGCCTCATTTTTCTGCACCAAGCTCTCAATTTTAGGGACAAGCTCTCAATTTTCAGATTAAAAGCCTCATTTTTCTTCACCAATATCTCAATTTATGGCACAAACCTCCTTTTTAAGATTAAAAGCCTCATTTTCCTACTCCAAGCTCCCAATTTTAGGGACAAGCTCTCAATTTTTGGGTGAAAAGCCTCATTTTTCTTCACCAATATCTCAATTTTAGGGCACAAACCTCCTTTTTCAGGTTAAAAGCCTCATTTTTCTGCACCAATATCTCAATTTTAGGGCACAAACCTCCTTTTTCAGATTAAAAGCCTCATTTTCCTACTCCAAGCTCTCAATTTTAGGGCACAAACCCCCATTTTACCTCTCAAAGATTAATTTTTGGCATCCAAAGTTTTGATTCTACAGGTAACAACCTCCCTTTTATGCAGCAGTGCCTCGTTTCCTGGGCCCTAACTCTACTTTTATACAGCACAAACCCTATCATGGGGGCTAAACCCACGCTTTTGGGGTGAAAAACCTCATTTTTCTGTACCAAGCTCTCAATTTTAGGGCGGAAACAACCTTTTTCTGCTGAAAAGCCTCATTTTTCTGCAACAAGCTCTCAATTTTAGGGTAAAACCCACCTTTTTTGGGTGGAAAAGCCTCATTTTTCTGCACCAATATCTCAATTTTAGGGCACAAACCTCCTTTTTCAGATTAAAAGCCTCATTTTCCTACTCCAAGCTCTCAATTTTAGGGCACAAACCGTCTTTTTCACACGTAAAGCCTCATTTTTCTGCAACAAGCTCTCAATTTTAGCACCAAACCCACCTTTTTCACCTAAAAAGCCTCATTTTTCTGCACCAATATTTCAATGTTATGGACAAGCTCCCTTTTTTGGGTGAAAAGCCTCATTTTTCTGCACCAATAGCGCAATTTTAAGGCCAAACCTGCATTTTTCAGATGAAAAGCCTCATTTTTCTGCACCAAGCTCTCAATTTCGGGCACAAAATGCCTTTTTCGGGTGAAAAAGCCTCATTTTTCTGCACAGAGCTCTCAATTTTCTGCACCAAACCCACCTTTTTCACCTGAAAAGCCTCATTTTTCGGAAACACTCTCTCAATTTTACGGTAAAACCCGCCTTTTTCACCTGAAAAGCCTCATTTTCCCACAACAAGCTCTCAATTTTAGGGTAAAACCCGCCTTTTTCGGGTAAAAAAGCCTCATTTTCCTACAACAAGCTCTCAATTTTAGGGTAAAACCTGCCTTTTTCGGGTAAAAAAGCCTCATTTTCCTACAACAAGCTCGCAATTTTAGGGCACAAAATGCCCTTTTCACCAGAAAAGCCTCATTTTTCTGCACCAAGCTCTCAATTTTAGCACCAAACCCACCTTTTTCACCTGAAAAGCCTCATTTTTCTGCACCAATATTTCAATGTTATGGACAAGCTCTCCTTTTTTGGGTGAAAAGCCTCATTTTTCTGCACCAAGCTCTCAATTTTAGGGACAAGCTCTCAATTTTCAGATTAAAAGCCTCATTTTTCTTCACCAATATCTCAATTTATGGCACAAACCTCCTTTTTAAGATTAAAAGCCTCATTTTCCTACTCCAAGCTCCCAATTTTAGGGACAAGCTCTCAATTTTGGGGTGAAAAGCCTCATTTTTCTTCACCAATATCTCAATTTTAGGGCACAAACCTCCTTTTTCAGGTTAAAAGCCTCATTTTTCTGCACCAATATCTCAATTTTAGGGCACAAACCTCCTTTTTCAGATTAAAAGCCTCATTTTCCTACTCCAAGCTCTCAATTTTAGGGCACAAACCCCCATTTTACCTCTCAAAGATTAATTTTTGGCATCCAAAGTTTTGATTCTACAGGTAACAACCTCCCTTTTATGCAGCAGTGCCTCGTTTCCTGGGCCCTAACTCTACTTTTATACAGCACAAACCCTATCATGGGGGCTAAACCCACGCTTTTGGGGTGAAAAACCTCATTTTTCTGTACCAAGCTCTCAATTTTAGGGCGGAAACAACCTTTTTCTGCTGAAAAGCCTCATTTTTCTGCAACAAGCTCTCAATTTTAGGGTAAAACCCACCTTTTTTGGGTGGAAAAGCCTCATTTTTCTGCACCAATATCTCAATTTTAGGGCACAAACCTCCTTTTTCAGATTAAAAGCCTCATTTTCCTACTCCAAGCTCTCAATTTTAGGGCACAAACCGTCTTTTTCACACGTAAAGCCTCATTTTTCTGCAACAAGCTCTCAATTTTAGCACCAAACCCACCTTTTTCACCTAAAAAGCCTCATTTTTCTGCACCAATATTTCAATGTTATGGACAAGCTCCCTTTTTTGGGTGAAAAGCCTCATTTTTCTGCACCAATAGCGCAATTTTAAGGCCAAACCTGCATTTTTCAGATGAAAAGCCTCATTTTTCTGTACCAAGCTCTCCATTTTAGGGCAGAAACCGCATTTCTGCGGGTGAAAAGAATCATTTTTCTTCACCAAGCTCTCAATTTTAGGGTAAACCCCACCTTTTTTGGGTGGAAAAGCCTCATTTTTCTGCACCAATATCTCAATTTTAGGGCACAAACCTCCGTTTTCAGATTAAAAGCCTCATTTTCCTACTCCAAGCTCTCAATTTTAGGGATAATCTCTCAATTTTTGGGTGAAAAGCCTCATTTTTCTGCACCAAGCTCTCAATTTTAGGGACAAGCTCTCAATTTTTGGGTGAAAAGCCTCATTTTTCTTCACCAATATCTCAATTTTAGGGCACAAACCTCCTTTTTCAGATTAAAAGCCTCATTTTCCTACTCCAAGCTCTCAATTTTAGGGACAAGCTCTCAATTTTTGGGTGAAAAGCCTCATTTTTCTTCACCAATATCTCAATTT
This sequence comes from Strix uralensis, assembly GCF_047716275.1. Lineage (NCBI taxonomy): Eukaryota > Metazoa > Chordata > Aves > Strigiformes > Strigidae > Strix > Strix uralensis. The sequence goes on along the minus strand of NC_133972.1, from coordinate 8,917,557 downwards.
TAGGGCACAAACCTCCTTTTTCAGATTAAAAGCCTCATTTTCCTACTCCAAGCTCTCAATTTTAGGGCACAAACCCCCATTTTACCTCTCAAAGATTAATTTTTGGCATCCAAAGTTTTGATTCTACAGGTAACAACCTCCCTTTTATGCAGCAGTGCCTCGTTTCCAGGGCCCTACCTCTCCTTTTTTACAGCACAAACCCTATCATGGGGGCTAAACCCGCGTTTTTGGGGTGAAAAGCCTCATTTTTCTGCACCAAGCTCTCAATTTCGGGCACAAAATGCCTTTTTCGGGTGAAAAAGCCTCATTTTTCTGCACAGAGCTCTCAATTTTCTGCAGCAAACCCACCTTTTTCACCTGAAAAGCCTCATTTTTCGGAAACACTCTCTCAATTTTACGGTAAAACCCGCCTTTTTCACCTGAAAAGCCTCATTTTCCTACAACAAGCTCTCAATTTTAGGGTAAAACCCGCCTTTTTCGGGTAAAAAAGCCTCATTTTCCTACAACAAGCTCTCAATTTTAGGATAAAACCTGCCTTTTTCGGGTAAAAAAGCCTCATTTTCCTACAACAAGCTCGCAATTTTAGGGCACAAAATGCCCTTTTCACCAGAAAAGCCTCATTTTTCTGCACCAAGCTCTCAATTTTAGCACCAAACCCACCTTTTTCACCTGAAAAGCCTCATTTTTCTGCACCAATATTTCAATGTTATGGACAAGCTCTCCTTTTTTGGGTGAAAAGCCTCATTTTTCTGCACCAAGCTCTCAATTTTAGGGACAAGCTCTCAATTTTCAGATTAAAAGCCTCATTTTTCTTCACCAATATCTCAATTTATGGCACAAACCTCCTTTTTCAGATTAAAAGCCTCATTTTCCTACTCCAAGCTCCCAATTTTAGGGACAAGCTCTCAATTTTTGGGTGAAAAGCCTCATTTTTCTTCACCAATATCTCAATTTTAGGGCACAAACCTCCTTTTTCAGGTTAAAAGCCTCATTTTTCTGCACCAATATCTCAATTTTAGGGCACAAACCTCCTTTTTCAGATTAAAAGCCTCATTTTCCTACTCCAAGCTCTCAATTTTAGGGCACAAACCCCCATTTTACCTCTCAAAGATTAATTTTTGGCATCCAAAGTTTTGATTCTACAGGTAACAACCTCCCTTTTATGCAGCAGTGCCTCGTTTCCAGGGCCCTACCTCTCCTTTTTTACAGCACAAACCCTATCATGGGGGCTAAACCCGCGTTTTTGGGGTGAAAAGCCTCATTTTTCTGCACCAAGCTCTCAATTTCGGGCACAAAATGCCTTTTTCGGGTGAAAAAGCCTCATTTTTCTGCACAGAGCTCTCAATTTTCTGCACCAAACCCACCTTTTTCACCTGAAAAGCCTCATTTTTCGGAAACACTCTCTCAATTTTACGGTAAAACCCGCCTTTTTCACCTGAAAAGCCTCATTTTCCTACAACAAGCTCTCAATTTTAGGGTAAAACCCGCCTTTTTCGGGTAAAAAAGCCTCATTTTCCTACAACAAGCTCTCAATTTTAGGGTAAAACCTGCCTTTTTCGGGTAAAAAAGCCTCATTTTCCTACAACAAGCTCGCAATTTTAGGGCACAAAATGCCCTTTTCACCAGAAAAGCCTCATTTTTCTGCACCAAGCTCTCAATTTTAGCACCAAACCCACCTTTTTCACCTGAAAAGCCTCATTTTTCTGCACCAATATTTCAATGTTATGGACAAGCTCTCCTTTTTTGGGTGAAAAGCCTCATTTTTCTGCACCAAGCTCTCAATTTTAGGGACAAGCTCTCAATTTTCAGATTAAAAGCCTCATTTTTCTTCACCAATATCTCAATTTATGGCACAAACCTCCTTTTTCAGATTAAAAGCCTCATTTTCCTACTCCAAGCTCCCAATTTTAGGGACAAGCTCTCAATTTTTGGGTGAAAAGCCTCATTTTTCTTCACCAATATCTCAATTTTAGGGCACAAACCTCCTTTTTCAGGTTAAAAGCCTCATTTTTCTGCACCAATATCTCAATTTTAGGGCACAAACCTCCTTTTTCAGATTAAAAGCCTCATTTTCCTACTCCAAGCTCTCAATTTTAGGGCACAAACCCCCATTTTACCTCTCAAAGATTAATTTTTGGCATCCAAAGTTTTGATTCTACAGGTAACAACCTCCCTTTTATGCAGCAGTGCCTCGTTTCCTGGGCCCTAACTCTACTTTTATACAGCACAAACCCTATCATGGGGGCTAAACCCACGCTTTTGGGGTGAAAAACCTCATTTTTCTGTACCAAGCTCTCAATTTTAGGGCGGAAACAACCTTTTTCTGCTGAAAAGCCTCATTTTTCTGCAACAAGCTCTCAATTTTAGGGTAAAACCCACCTTTTTTGGGTGGAAAAGCCTCATTTTTCTGCACCAATATCTCAATTTTAGGGCACAAACCTCCTTTTTCAGATTAAAAGCCTCATTTTCCTACTCCAAGCTCTCAATTTTAGGGCACAAACCGTCTTTTTCACACGTAAAGCCTCATTTTTCTGCAACAAGCTCTCAATTTTAGCACCAAACCCACCTTTTTCACCTAAAAAGCCTCATTTTTCTGCACCAATATTTCAATGTTATGGACAAGCTCCCTTTTTTGGGTGAAAAGCCTCATTTTTCTGCACCAATAGCGCAATTTTAAGGCCAAACCTGCATTTTTCAGATGAAAAGCCTCATTTTTCTGTACCAAGCTCTCCATTTTAGGGCAGAAACCGCATTTCTGCGGGTGAAAAGAATCATTTTTCTTCACCAAGCTCTCAATTTTAGGGTAAAACCCACCTTTTTTGGGTGGAAAAGCCTCATTTTTCTGCACCAATATCTCAATTTTAGGGCACAAACCTCCGTTTTCAGATTAAAAGCCTCATTTTCCTACTCCAAGCTCTCAATTTTAGGGACAATCTCTCAATTTTTGGGTGAAAAGCCTCATTTTTCTGCACCAAGCTCTCAATTTTAGGGACAAGCTCTCAATTTTTGGGTGAAAAGCCTCATTTTTCTTCACCAATATCTCAATTTTAGGGCACAAACCTCCTTTTTCAGATTAAAAGCCTCATTTTCCTACTCCAAGCTCTCAATTTTAGGGACAAGCTCTCAATTTTTGGGTGAAAAGCCTCATTTTTCTTCACCAATATCTCAATTTTAGGGCACAAACCTCCTTTTTCAGATTAAAAGCCTCATTTTCCTACTCCAAGCTCTCAATTTTAGGGCACAAACCCCCATTTTACCTCTCAAAGATTAATTTTTGGCATCCAAAGTTTTGATTCTACAGGTAACAACCTCCCTTTTATGCAGCAGTGCCTCGTTTCCAGGGCCCTACCTCTCCTTTTTTACAGCACAAACCCTATCATGGGGGCTAAACCCGCGTTTTTGGGGTGAAAAGCCTCATTTTTCTGCACCAAGCTCTCAATTTCGGGCACAAAATGCCTTTTTCGGGTGAAAAAGCCTCATTTTTCTGCACAGAGCTCTCAATTTTCTGCACCAAACCCACCTTTTTCACCTGAAAAGCCTCATTTTTCGGAAACACTCTCTCAATTTTACGGTAAAACCCGCCTTTTTCACCTGAAAAGCCTCATTTTCCTACAACAAGCTCTCAATTTTAGGGTAAAACCCGCCTTTTTCGGGTAAAAAAGCCTCATTTTCCTACAACAAGCTCTCAATTTTAGGGTAAAACCTGCCTTTTTCGGGTAAAAAAGCCTCATTTTCCTACAACAAGCTCGCAATTTTAGGGTAAAACCTGCCTTTTTCGGGTAAAAAAGCCTCATTTTCCTACAACAAGCTCGCAATTTTAGGGCACAAAATGCCCTTTTCACCAGAAAAGCCTCATTTTTCTGCACCAAGCTCTCAATTTTAGCACCAAACCCACCTTTTTCACCTGAAAAGCCTCATTTTTCTGCACCAATATTTCAATGTTATGGACAAGCTCTCCTTTTTTGGGTGAAAAGCCTCATTTTTCTGCACCAAGCTCTCAATTTTAGGGACAAGCTCTCAATTTTCAGATTAAAAGCCTCATTTTTCTTCACCAATATCTCAATTTATGGCACAAACCTCCTTTTTAAGATTAAAAGCCTCATTTTCCTACTCCAAGCTCCCAATTTTAGGGACAAGCTCTCAATTTTTGGGTGAAAAGCCTCATTTTTCTTCACCAATATCTCAATTTTAGGGCACAAACCTCCTTTTTCAGATTAAAAGCCTCATTTTCCTACTCCAAGCTCTCAATTTTAGGGCACAAACCCCCATTTTACCTCTCAAAGATTAATTTTTGGCATCCAAAGTTTTGATTCTACAGGTAACAACCTCCCTTTTATGCAGCAGTGCCTCGTTTCCTGGGCCCTAACTCTACTTTTATACAGCACAAACCCTATCATGGGGGCTAAACCCACGCTTTTGGGGTGAAAAACCTCATTTTTCTGTACCAAGCTCTCAATTTTAGGGCGGAAACAACCTTTTTCTGCTGAAAAGCCTCATTTTTCTGCAACAAGCTCTCAATTTTAGGGTAAAACCCACCTTTTTTGGGTGGAAAAGCCTCATTTTTCTGCACCAATATCTCAATTTTAGGGCACAAACCTCCTTTTTCAGATTAAAAGCCTCATTTTCCTACTCCAAGCTCTCAATTTTAGGGCACAAACCGTCTTTTTCACACGTAAAGCCTCATTTTTCTGCAACAAGCTCTCAATTTTAGCACCAAACCCACCTTTTTCACCTAAAAAGCCTCATTTTTCTGCACCAATATTTCAATGTTATGGACAAGCTCCCTTTTTTGGGTGAAAAGCCTCATTTTTCTGCACCAATAGCGCAATTTTAAGGCCAAACCTGCATTTTTCAGATGAAAAGCCTCATTTTTCTGTACCAAGCTCTCCATTTTAGGGCAGAAACCGCATTTCTGCGGGTGAAAAGAATCATTTTTCTTCACCAAGCTCTCAATTTTAGGGTAAACCCCACCTTTTTTGGGTGGAAAAGCCTCATTTTTCTGCACCAATATCTCAATTTTAGGGCACAAACCTCCGTTTTCAGATTAAAAGCCTCATTTTCCTACTCCAAGCTCTCAATTTTAGGGATAATCTCTCAATTTTTGGGTGAAAAGCCTCATTTTTCTGCACCAAGCTCTCAATTTTAGGGACAAGCTCTCAATTTTTGGGTGAAAAGCCTCATTTTTCTTCACCAATATCTCAATTTTAGGGCACAAACCTCCTTTTTCAGATTAAAAGCCTCATTTTCCTACTCCAAGCTCTCAATTTTAGGGACAAGCTCTCAATTTTTGGGTGAAAAGCCTCATTTTTCTTCACCAATATCTCAATTTTAGGGCACAAACCTCCTTTTTCAGATTAAAAGCCTCATTTTCCTACTCCAAGCTCTCAATTTTAGGGCACAAACCCCCATTTTACCTCTCAAAGATTAATTTTTGGCATCCAAAGTTTTGATTCTACAGGTAACAACCTCCCTTTTATGCAGCAGTGCCTCGTTTCCAGGGCCCTACCTCTCCTTTTTTACAGCACAAACCCTATCATGGGGGCTAAACCCGCGTTTTTGGGGTGAAAAGCCTCATTTTTCTGCACCAAGCTCTCAATTTCGGGCACAAAATGCCTTTTTCGGGTGAAAAAGCCTCATTTTTCTGCACAGAGCTCTCAATTTTCTGCAGCAAACCCACCTTTTTCACCTGAAAAGCCTCATTTTTCGGAAACACTCTCTCAATTTTACGGTAAAACCCGCCTTTTTCACCTGAAAAGCCTCATTTTCCTACAACAAGCTCTCAATTTTAGGGTAAAACCCGCCTTTTTCGGGTAAAAAAGCCTCATTTTCCTACAACAAGCTCTCAATTTTAGGGTAAAACCTGCCTTTTTCGGGTAAAAAAGCCTCATTTTCCTACAACAAGCTCGCAATTTTAGGGCACAAAATGCCCTTTTCACCAGAAAAGCCTCATTTTTCTGCACCAAACTCTCAATTTTAGGGTAAAACCTGCCTTTTTCACCTGAAAAGCCTCATTTTTCTGCACCAATATTTCAATGTTATGGACAAGCTCTCCTTTTTTGGGTGAAAAGCCTCATTTTTCTGCACCAAGCTCTCAATTTTAGGGACAAGCTCTCAATTTTCAGATTAAAAGCCTCATTTTTCTTCACCAATATCTCAATTTATGGCACAAACCTCCTTTTTCAGATTAAAAGCCTCATTTTCCTACTCCAAGCTCCCAATTTTAGGGACAAGCTCTCAATTTTTGGGTGAAAAGCCTCATTTTTCTTCACCAATATCTCAATTTTAGGGCACAAACCTCCTTTTTCAGGTTAAAAGCCTCATTTTTCTGCACCAATATCTCAATTTTAGGGCACAAACCTCCTTTTTCAGATTAAAAGCCTCATTTTCCTACTCCAAGCTCTCAATTTTAGGGCACAAACCCCCATTTTACCTCTCAAAGATTAATTTTTGGCATCCAAAGTTTTGATTCTACAGGTAACAACCTCCCTTTTATGCAGCAGTGCCTCGTTTCCAGGGCCCTACCTCTCCTTTTTTACAGCACAAACCCTATCATGGGGGCTAAACCCGCGTTTTTGGGGTGAAAAGCCTCATTTTTCTGCACCAAGCTCTCAATTTCGGGCACAAAATGCCTTTTTCGGGTGAAAAAGCCTCATTTTTCTGCACAGAGCTCTCAATTTTCTGCACCAAACCCACCTTTTTCACCTGAAAAGCCTCATTTTTCGGAAACACTCTCTCAATTTTACGGTAAAACCCGCCTTTTTCACCTGAAAAGCCTCATTTTCCTACAACAAGCTCTCAATTTTAGGGTAAAACCCGCCTTTTTCGGGTAAAAAAGCCTCATTTTCCTACAACAAGCTCTCAATTTTAGGGTAAAACCTGCCTTTTTCGGGTAAAAAAGCCTCATTTTCCTACAACAAGCTCGCAATTTTAGGGCACAAAATGCCCTTTTCACCAGAAAAGCCTCATTTTTCTGCACCAAGCTCTCAATTTTAGCACCAAACCCACCTTTTTCACCTGAAAAGCCTCATTTTTCTGCACCAATATTTCAATGTTATGGACAAGCTCTCCTTTTTTGGGTGAAAAGCCTCATTTTTCTGCACCAAGCTCTCAATTTTAGGGACAAGCTCTCAATTTTCAGATTAAAAGCCTCATTTTTCTTCACCAATATCTCAATTTATGGCACAAACCTCCTTTTTCAGATTAAAAGCCTCATTTTCCTACTCCAAGCTCCCAATTTTAGGGACAAGCTCTCAATTTTTGGGTGAAAAGCCTCATTTTTCTTCACCAATATCTCAATTTTAGGGCACAAACCTCCTTTTTCAGGTTAAAAGCCTCATTTTTCTGCACCAATATCTCAATTTTAGGGCACAAACCTCCTTTTTCAGATTAAAAGCCTCATTTTCCTACTCCAAGCTCTCAATTTTAGGGCACAAACCCCCATTTTACCTCTCAAAGATTAATTTTTGGCATCCAAAGTTTTGATTCTACAGGTAACAACCTCCCTTTTATGCAGCAGTGCCTCGTTTCCTGGGCCCTAACTCTACTTTTATACAGCACAAACCCTATCATGGGGGCTAAACCCACGCTTTTGGGGTGAAAAACCTCATTTTTCTGTACCAAGCTCTCAATTTTAGGGCGGAAACAACCTTTTTCTGCTGAAAAGCCTCATTTTTCTGCAACAAGCTCTCAATTTTAGGGTAAAACCCACCTTTTTTGGGTGGAAAAGCCTCATTTTTCTGCACCAATATCTCAATTTTAGGGCACAAACCTCCTTTTTCAGATTAAAAGCCTCATTTTCCTACTCCAAGCTCTCAATTTTAGGGCACAAACCGTCTTTTTCACACGTAAAGCCTCATTTTTCTGCAACAAGCTCTCAATTTTAGCACCAAACCCACCTTTTTCACCTAAAAAGCCTCATTTTTCTGCACCAATATTTCAATGTTATGGACAAGCTCCCTTTTTTGGGTGAAAAGCCTCATTTTTCTGCACCAATAGCGCAATTTTAAGGCCAAACCTGCATTTTTCAGATGAAAAGCCTCATTTTTCTGTACCAAGCTCTCCATTTTAGGGCAGAAACCGCATTTCTGCGGGTGAAAAGAATCATTTTTCTTCACCAAGCTCTCAATTTTAGGGTAAAACCCACCTTTTTTGGGTGGAAAAGCCTCATTTTTCTGCACCAATATCTCAATTTTAGGGCACAAACCTCCGTTTTCAGATTAAAAGCCTCATTTTCCTACTCCAAGCTCTCAATTTTAGGGACAATCTCTCAATTTTTGGGTGAAAAGCCTCATTTTTCTGCACCAAGCTCTCAATTTTAGGGACAAGCTCTCAATTTTTGGGTGAAAAGCCTCATTTTTCTTCACCAATATCTCAATTTTAGGGCACAAACCTCCTTTTTCAGATTAAAAGCCTCATTTTCCTACTCCAAGCTCTCAATTTTAGGGACAAGCTCTCAATTTTTGGGTGAAAAGCCTCATTTTTCTTCACCAATATCTCAATTTTAGGGCACAAACCTCCTTTTTCAGATTAAAAGCCTCATTTTCCTACTCCAAGCTCTCAATTTTAGGGCACAAACCCCCATTTTACCTCTCAAAGATTAATTTTTGGCATCCAAAGTTTTGATTCTACAGGTAACAACCTCCCTTTTATGCAGCAGTGCCTCGTTTCCAGGGCCCTACCTCTCCTTTTTTACAGCACAAACCCTATCATGGGGGCTAAACCCGCGTTTTTGGGGTGAAAAGCCTCATTTTTCTGCACCAAGCTCTCAATTTCGGGCACAAAATGCCTTTTTCGGGTGAAAAAGCCTCATTTTTCTGCACAGAGCTCTCAATTTTCTGCACCAAACCCACCTTTTTCACCTGAAAAGCCTCATTTTTCGGAAACACTCTCTCAATTTTACGGTAAAACCCGCCTTTTTCACCTGAAAAGCCTCATTTTCCTACAACAAGCTCTCAATTTTAGGGTAAAACCCGCCTTTTTCGGGTAAAAAAGCCTCATTTTCCTACAACAAGCTCGCAATTTTAGGGTAAAACCTGCCTTTTTCGGGTAAAAAAGCCTCATTTTCCTACAACAAGCTCGCAATTTTAGGGCACAAAATGCCCTTTTCACCAGAAAAGCCTCATTTTTCTGCACCAAGCTCTCAATTTTAGCACCAAACCCACCTTTTTCACCTGAAAAGCCTCATTTTTCTGCACCAATATTTCAATGTTATGGACAAGCTCTCCTTTTTTGGGTGAAAAGCCTCATTTTTCTGCAACAAGCTCTCAATTTTAGGGACAAGCTCTCAATTTTCAGATTAAAAGCCTCATTTTTCTTCACCAATATCTCAATTTATGGCACAAACCTCCTTTTTAAGATTAAAAGCCTCATTTTCCTACTCCAAGCTCCCAATTTTAGGGACAAGCTCTCAATTTTTGGGTGAAAAGCCTCATTTTTCTTCACCAATATCTCAATTTTAGGGCACAAACCTCCTTTTTCAGGTTAAAAGCCTCATTTTTCTGCACCAATATCTCAATTTTAGGGCACAAACCTCCTTTTTCAGATTAAAAGCCTCATTTTCCTACTCCAAGCTCTCAATTTTAGGGCACAAACCCCCATTTTACCTCTCAAAGATTAATTTTTGGCATCCAAAGTTTTGATTCTACAGGTAACAACCTCCCTTTTATGCAGCAGTGCCTCGTTTCCTGGGCCCTAACTCTACTTTTATACAGCACAAACCCTATCATGGGGGCTAAACCCACGCTTTTGGGGTGAAAAACCTCATTTTTCTGTACCAAGCTCTCAATTTTAGGGCGGAAACAACCTTTTTCTGCTGAAAAGCCTCATTTTTCTGCAACAAGCTCTCAATTTTAGGGTAAAACCCACCTTTTTTGGGTGGAAAAGCCTCATTTTTCTGCACCAATATCTCAATTTTAGGGCACAAACCTCCTTTTTCAGATTAAAAGCCTCATTTTCCTACTCCAAGCTCTCAATTTTAGGGCACAAACCGTCTTTTTCACACGTAAAGCCTCATTTTTCTGCAACAAGCTCTCAATTTTAGCACCAAACCCACCTTTTTCACCTAAAAAGCCTCATTTTTCTGCACCAATATTTCAATGTTATGGACAAGCTCCCTTTTTTGGGTGAAAAGCCTCATTTTTCTGCACCAATAGCGCAATTTTAAGGCCAAACCTGCATTTTTCAGATGAAAAGCCTCATTTTTCTGTACCAAGCTCTCCATTTTAGGGCAGAAACCGCATTTCTGTGGGTGAAAAGAATCATTTTTCTTCACCAAGCTCTCAATTTTAGGGTAAACCCCACCTTTTTTGGGTGGAAAAGCCTCATTTTTCTGCACCAATATCTCAATTTTAGGGCACAAACCTCCGTTTTCAGATTAAAAGCCTCATTTTCCTACTCCAAGCTCTCAATTTTAGGGATAATCTCTCAATTTTTGGGTGAAAAGCCTCATTTTTCTGCACCAAGCTCTCAATTTTAGGGACAAGCTCTCAATGTTTGGGTGAAAAGCCTCATTTTTCTTCACCAATATCTCAATTTTAGGGCACAAACCTCCTTTTTCAGATTAAAAGCCTCATTTTCCTACTCCAAGCTCTCAATTTTAGGGACAAGCTCTCAATTTTTGGGTGAAAAGCCTCATTTTTCTTCACCAATATCTCAATTTTAGGGCACAAACCTCCTTTTTCAGATTAAAAGCCTCATTTTCCTACTCCAAGCTCTCAATTTTAGGGCACAAACCCCCATTTTACCTCTCAAAGATTAATTTTTGGCATCCAAAGTTTTGATTCTACAGGTAACAACCTCCCTTTTATGCAGCAGTGCCTCGTTTCCAGGGCCCTACCTCTCCTTTTTTACAGCACAAACCCTATCATGGGGGCTAAACCCGCGTTTTTGGGGTGAAAAGCCTCATTTTTCTGCACCAAGCTCTCAATTTCGGGCACAAAATGCCTTTTTCGGGTGAAAAAGCCTCATTTTTCTGCACAGAGCTCTCAATTTTCTGCACCAAACCCACCTTTTTCACCTGAAAAGCCTCATTTTTCGGAAACACTCTCTCAATTTTACGGTAAAACCCGCCTTTTTCACCTGAAAAGCCTCATTTTCCTACAACAAGCTCTCAATTTTAGGGTAAAACCCGCCTTTTTCGGGTAAAAAAGCCTCATTTTCCTACAACAAGCTCTCAATTTTAGGGTAAAACCTGCCTTTTTCGGGTAAAAAAGCCTCATTTTCCTACAACAAGCTCGCAATTTTAGGGCACAAAATGCCCTTTTCACCAGAAAAGCCTCATTTTTCTGCACCAAGCTCTCAATTTTAGCACCAAACCCACCTTTTTCACCTGAAAAGCCTCATTTTTCTGCACCAATATTTCAATGTTATGGACAAGCTCTCCTTTTTTGGGTGAAAAGCCTCATTTTTCTGCACCAAGCTCTCAATTTTAGGGACAAGCTCTCAATTTTCAGATTAAAAGCCTCATTTTTCTTCACCAATATCTCAATTTATGGCACAAACCTCCTTTTTCAGATTAAAAGCCTCATTTTCCTACTCCAAGCTCCCAATTTTAGGGACAAGCTCTCAATTTTTGGGTGAAAAGCCTCATTTTTCTTCACCAATATCTCAATTTTAGGGCACAAACCTCCTTTTTCAGGTTAAAAGCCTCATTTTTCTGCACCAATATCTCAATTTTAGGGCACAAACCTCCGTTTTCAGATTAAAAGCCTCATTTTCCTACTCCAAGCTCTCAATTTTAGGGCACAAACCCCCATTTTACCTCTCAAAGATTAATTTTTGGCATCCAAAGTTTTGATTCTACAGGTAACAACCTCCCTTTTATGCAGCAGTGCCTCGTTTCCAGGGTCCTACCTCTCCTTTTTTACAGCACAAACCCTATCATGGGGGCTAAACCCGCGTTTTTGGGGTGAAAAGCCTCATTTTTCTGCACCAAGCTCTCAATTTCGGGCACAAAATGCCTTTTTCGGGTGAAAAAGCCTCATTTTTCTGCACAGAGCTCTCAATTTTCTGCACCAAACCCACCTTTTTCACCTGAAAAGCCTCATTTTTCGGAAACACTCTCTCAATTTTACGGTAAAACCCGCCTTTTTCACCTGAAAAGCCTCATTTTCCTACAACAAGCTCTCAATTTTAGGGTAAAACCCGCCTTTTTCGGGTAAAAAAGCCTCATTTTCCTACAACAAGCTCTCAATTTTAGGGTAAAACCTGCCTTTTTCGGGTAAAAAAGCCTCATTTTCCTACAACAAGCTCGCAATTTTAGGGCACAAAATGCCCTTTTCACCAGAAAAGCCTCATTTTTCTGCACCAAGCTCTCAATTTTAGCACCAAACCCACCTTTTTCACCTGAAAAGCCTCATTTTTCTGCACCAATATTTCAATGTTATGGACAAGCTCTCCTTTTTTGGGTGAAAAGCCTCATTTTTCTGCACCAAGCTCTCAATTTTAGGGACAAGCTCTCAATTTTCAGATTAAAAGCCTCATTTTTCTTCACCAATATCTCAATTTATGGCACAAACCTCCTTTTTCAGATTAAAAGCCTCATTTTCCTACTCCAAGCTCCCAATTTTAGGGACAAGCTCTCAATTTTTGGGTGAAAAGCCTCATTTTTCTTCACCAATATCTCAATTTTAGGGCACAAACCTCCTTTTTCAGGTTAAAAGCCTCATTTTTCTGCACCAATATCTCAATTTTAGGGCACAAACCTCCGTTTTCAGATTAAAAGCCTCATTTTCCTACTCCAAGCTCTCAATTTTAGGGCACAAACCCCCATTTTACCTCTCAAAGATTAATTTTTGGCATCCAAGCTTTTGATTCTACAGGTAACAACCTCCCTTTTATGCAGCAGTGCCTCGTTTCCAGGGCCCTACCTCTCCTTTTTTACAGCACAAACCCTATCATGGGGGCTAAACCCGCGTTTTTGGGGTGAAAAGCCTCATTTTTCTGCACCAAGCTCTCAATTTCGGGCACAAAATGCCTTTTTCGGGTGAAAAAGCCTCATTTTTCTGCACAGAGCTCTCAATTTTCTGCACCAAACCCACCTTTTTCACCTGAAAAGCTTCATTTTTCGGAAACACTCTCTCAATTTTACGGTAAAACCCGCCTTTTTCACCTGAAAAGCCTCATTTTCCTACAACAAGCTCTCAATTTTAGGGTAAAACCCGCCTTTTTCGGGTAAAAAAGCCTCATTTTCCTACAACAAGCTCGCAATTTTAGGGTAAAACCTGCCTTTTTCGGGTAAAAAAGCCTCATTTTCCTACAACAAGCTCGCAATTTTAGGGCACAAAATGCCCTTTTCACCAGAAAAGCCTCATTTTTCTGCACCAAGCTCTCAATTTTAGCACCAAACCCACCTTTTTCACCTGAAAAGCCTCATTTTTCTGCACCAATATTTCAATGTTATGGACAAGCTCTCCTTTTTTGGGTGAAAAGCCTCATTTTTCTGCACCAAGCTCTCAATTTTAGGGACAAGCTCTCAATTTTCAGATTAAAAGCCTCATTTTTCTTCACCAATATCTCAATTTATGGCACAAACCTCCTTTTTCAGATTAAAAGCCTCATTTTCCTACTCCAAGCTCCCAATTTTAGGGACAAGCTCTCAATTTTTGGGTGAAAAACCTCATTTTTCTTCACCAATATCTCAATTTTAGGGCACAAACCTCCTTTTTCAGGTTAAAAGCCTCATTTTTCTGCACCAATATCTCAATTTTAGGGCACAAACCTCCTTTTTCAGGTTAAAAGCCTCATTTTTCTGCACCAATATCTCAATTTTAGGGCACAAACCTCCTTTTTCAGATTAAAAGCCTCATTTTCCTACTCCAAGCTCTCAATTTTAGGGCACAAACCCCCATTTTACCTCTCAAAGATTAATTTTTGGCATCCAAAGTTTTGATTCTACAGGTAACAACCTCCCTTTTATGCAGCAGTGCCTCGTTTCCAGGGCCCTACCTCTCCTTTTTTACAGCACAAACCCTATCATGGGGGCTAAACCCACGCTTTTGGGGTGAAAAACCTCATTTTTCTTCACCAATATCTCAATTTTAGGGCACAAACCTCCTTTTTCAGATTAAAAGCCTCATTTTCCTACTCCAAGCTCTCAATTTTAGGGACAAGCTCTCAATTTTTGGGTGAAAAGCCTCATTTTTCTTCACCAATATCTCAATTTTAGGGCACAAACCTCCTTTTTCAGATTAAAAGCCTCATTTTCCTACTCCAAGCTCTCAATTTTAGGGCACAAACCCCCATTTTACCTCTCAAAGATTAATTTTTGGCATCCAAAGTTTTGATTCTACAGGTAACAACCTCCCTTTTATGCAGCAGTGCCTCGTTTCCAGGGCCCTACCTCTCCTTTTTTACAGCACAAACCCTATCATGGGGGCTAAACCCGCGTTTTTGGGGTGAAAAGCCTCATTTTTCTGCACCAAGCTCTCAATTTCGGGCACAAAATGCCTTTTTCGGGTGAAAAAGCCTCATTTTTCTGCACAGAGCTCTCAATTTTCTGCACCAAACCCACCTTTTTCACCTGAAAAGCCTCATTTTTCGGAAACACTCTCTCAATTTTACGGTAAAACCCGCCTTTTTCACCTGAAAAGCCTCATTTTCCTACAACAAGCTCTCAATTTTAGGGTAAAACCTGCCTTTTTCGGGTAAAAAAGCCTCATTTTCCTACAACAAGCTCGCAATTTTAGGGCACAAAATGCCCTTTTCACCAGAAAAGCCTCATTTTTCTGCACCAAGCTCTCAATTTTAGCACCAAACCCACCTTTTTCACCTGAAAAGCCTCATTTTTCTGCACCAATATTTCAATGTTATGGACAAGCTCTCCTTTTTTGGGTGAAAAGCCTCATTTTTCTGCACCAAGCTCTCAATTTTAGGGACAAGCTCTCAATTTTCAGATTAAAAGCCTCATTTTTCTTCACCAATATCTCAATTTATGGCACAAACCTCGTTTTTCAGATTAAAAGCCTCATTTTCCTACTCCAAGCTCCCAATTTTAGGGACAAGCTCTCAATTTTTGGGTGAAAAGCCTCATTTTTCTTCACCAATATCTCAATTTTAGGGCACAAACCTCCTTTTTCAGGTTAAAAGCCTCATTTTTCTGCACCAATATCTCAATTTTAGGGCACAAACCTCCGTTTTCAGATTAAAAGCCTCATTTTCCTACTCCAAGCTCTCAATTTTAGGGCACAAACCCCCATTTTACCTCTCAAAGATTAATTTTTGGCATCCAAAGTTTTGATTCTACAGGTAACAACCTCCCTTTTATGCAGCAGTGCCTCGTTTCCAGGGCCCTACCTCTCCTTTTTTACAGCACAAACCCTATCATGGGGGCTAAACCCGCGTTTTTGGGGTGAAAAGCCTCATTTTTCTGCACCAAGCTCTCAATTTCGGGCACAAAATGCCTTTTTCGGGTGAAAAAGCCTCATTTTTCTGCACAGAGCTCTCAATTTTCTGCACCAAACCCACCTTTTTCACCTGAAAAGCCTCATTTTTCGGAAACACTCTCTCAATTTTACGGTAAAACCCGCCTTTTTCACCTGAAAAGCCTCATTTTCCTACAACAAGCTCTCAATTTTAGGGTAAAACCCGCCTTTTTCGGGTAAAAAAGCCTCATTTTCCTACAACAAGCTCGCAATTTTAGGGTAAAACCTGCCTTTTTCGGGTAAAAAAGCCTCATTTTCCTACAACAAGCTCGCAATTTTAGGGCACAAAATGCCCTTTTCACCAGAAAAGCCTCATTTTTCTGCACCAAGCTCTCAATTTTAGCACCAAACCCACCTTTTTCACCTGAAAAGCCTCATTTTTCTGCACCAATATTTCAATGTTATGGACAAGCTCTCCTTTTTTGGGTGAAAAGCCTCATTTTTCTGCACCAAGCTCTCAATTTTAGGGACAAGCTCTCAATTTTCAGATTAAAAGCCTCATTTTTCTTCACCAATATCTCAATTTATGGCACAAACCTCCTTTTTCAGATTAAAAGCCTCATTTTCCTACTCCAAGCTCCCAATTTTAGGGACAAGCTCTCAATTTTTGGGTGAAAAGCCTCATTTTTCTTCACCAATATCTCAATTTTAGGGCACAAACCTCCTTTTTCAGGTTAAAAGCCTCATTTTTCTGCACCAATATCTCAATTTTAGGGCACAAACCTCCGTTTTCAGATTAAAAGCCTCATTTTCCTACTCCAAGCTCTCAATTTTAGGGCACAAACCCCCATTTTACCTCTCAAAGATTAATTTTTGGCATCCAAAGTTTTGATTCTACAGGTAACAACCTCCCTTTTATGCAGCAGTGCCTCGTTTCCAGGGCCCTACCTCTCCTTTTTTACAGCACAAACCCTATCATGGGGGCTAAACCCGTGTTTTTGGGGTGAAAAGCCTCATTTTTCTGCACCAAGCTCTCAATTTCGGGCACAAAATGCCTTTTTCGGGTGAAAAAGCCTCATTTTTCTGCACAGAGCTCTCAATTTTCTGCACCAAACCCACCTTTTTCACCTGAAAAGCCTCATTTTTCGGAAACACTCTCTCAATTTTACGGTAAAACCCGCCTTTTTCACCTGAAAAGCCTCATTTTCCTACAACAAGCTCTCAATTTTAGGGTAAAACCCGCCTTTTTCGGGTAAAAAAGCCTCATTTTCCTACAACAAGCTCGCAATTTTAGGGTAAAACCTGCCTTTTTCGGGTAAAAAAGCCTCATTTTCCTACAACAAGCTCGCAATTTTAGGGCACAAAATGCCCTTTTCACCAGAAAAGCCTCATTTTTCTGCACCAAGCTCTCAATTTTAGCACCAAACCCACCTTTTTCACCTGAAAAGCCTCATTTTTCTGCACCAATATTTCAATGTTATGGACAAGCTCTCCTTTTTTGGGTGAAAAGCCTCATTTTTCTGCACCAAGCTCTCAATTTTAGGGACAAGCTCTCAATTTTCAGATTAAAAGCCTCATTTTTCTTCACCAATATCTCAATTTATGGCACAAACCTCCTTTTTCAGATTAAAAGCCTCATTTTCCTACTCCAAGCTCCCAATTTTAGGGACAAGCTCTCAATTTTTGGGTGAAAAACCTCATTTTTCTTCACCAATATCTCAATTTTAGGGCACAAACCTCCTTTTTCAGGTTAAAAGCCTCATTTTTCTGCACCAATATCTCAATTTTAGGGCACAAACCTCCTTTTTCAGATTAAAAGCCTCATTTTCCTACTCCAAGCTCTCAATTTTAGGGCACAAACCGTCTTTTTCACACGTAAAGCCTCATTTTTCTGCAACAAGCTCTCAATTTTAGCACCAAACCCACCTTTTTCACCTAAAAAGCCTCATTTTTCTGCACCAATATTTCAATGTTATGGACAAGCTCCCTTTTTTGGGTGAAAAGCCTCATTTTTCTGCACCAATAGCGCAATTTTAAGGCCAAACCTGCATTTTTCAGATGAAAAGCCTCATTTTTCTGTACCAAGCTCTCCATTTTAGGGCAGAAACCGCATTTCTGCGGGTGAAAAGAATCATTTTTCTTCACCAAGCTCTCAATTTTAGGGTAAAACCCACCTTTTTTGGGTGGAAAAGCCTCATTTTTCTGCACCAATATCTCAATTTTAGGGCACAAACCTCCGTTTTCAGATTAAAAGCCTCATTTTCCTACTCCAAGCTCTCAATTTTAGGGACAATCTCTCAATTTTTGGGTGAAAAGCCTCATTTTTCTGCACCAAGCTCTCAATTTTAGGGACAAGCTCTCAATTTTTGGGTGAAAAGCCTCATTTTTCTTCACCAATATCTCAATTTTAGGGCACAAACCTCCTTTTTCAGATTAAAAGCCTCATTTTCCTACTCCAAGCTCTCAATTTTAGGGACAAGCTCTCAATTTTTGGGTGAAAAGCCTCATTTTTCTTCACCAATATCTCAATTTTAGGGCACAAACCTCCTTTTTCAGATTAAAAGCCTCATTTTCCTACTCCAAGCTCTCAATTTTAGGGCACAAACCCCCATTTTACCTCTCAAAGATTAATTTTTGGCATCCAAAGTTTTGATTCTACAGGTAACAACCTCCCTTTTATGCAGCAGTGCCTCGTTTCCAGGGCCCTACCTCTCCTTTTTTACAGCACAAACCCTATCATGGGGGCTAAACCCGCGTTTTTGGGGTGAAAAGCCTCATTTTTCTGCACCAAGCTCTCAATTTCGGGCACAAAATGCCTTTTTCGGGTGAAAAAGCCTCATTTTTCTGCACAGAGCTCTCAATTTTCTGCACCAAACCCACCTTTTTCACCTGAAAAGCCTCATTTTTCGGAAACACTCTCTCAATTTTACGGTAAAACCCGCCTTTTTCACCTGAAAAGCCTCATTTTCCTACAACAAGCTCTCAATTTTAGGGTAAAACCCGCCTTTTTCGGGTAAAAAAGCCTCATTTTCCTACAACAAGCTCGCAATTTTAGGGTAAAACCTGCCTTTTTCGGGTAAAAAAGCCTCATTTTCCTACAACAAGCTCGCAATTTTAGGGCACAAAATGCCCTTTTCACCAGAAAAGCCTCATTTTTCTGCACCAAGCTCTCAATTTTAGCACCAAACCCACCTTTTTCACCTGAAAAGCCTCATTTTTCTGCACCAATATTTCAATGTTATGGACAAGCTCTCCTTTTTTGGGTGAAAAGCCTCATTTTTCTGCACCAAGCTCTCAATTTTAGGGACAAGCTCTCAATTTTCAGATTAAAAGCCTCATTTTTCTTCACCAATATCTCAATTTATGGCACAAACCTCCTTTTTCAGATTAAAAGCCTCATTTTCCTACTCCAAGCTCCCAATTTTAGGGACAAGCTCTCAATTTTTGGGTGAAAAACCTCATTTTTCTTCACCAATATCTCAATTTTAGGGCACAAACCTCCTTTTTCAGGTTAAAAGCCTCATTTTTCTGCACCAATATCTCAATTTTAGGGCACAAACCTCCTTTTTCAGGTTAAAAGCCTCATTTTTCTGCACCAATATCTCAATTTTAGGGCACAAACCTCCTTTTTCAGATTAAAAGCCTCATTTTCCTACTCCAAGCTCTCAATTTTAGGGCACAAACCCCCATTTTACCTCTCAAAGATTAATTTTTGGCATCCAAAGTTTTGATTCTACAGGTAACAACCTCCCTTTTATGCAGCAGTGCCTCGTTTCCAGGGCCCTACCTCTCCTTTTTTACAGCACAAACCCTATCATGGGGGCTAAACCCACGCTTTTGGGGTGAAAAACCTCATTTTTCTTCACCAATATCTCAATTTTAGGGCACAAACCTCCTTTTTCAGATTAAAAGCCTCATTTTCCTACTCCAAGCTCTCAATTTTAGGGACAAGCTCTCAATTTTTGGGTGAAAAGCCTCATTTTTCTTCACCAATATCTCAATTTTAGGGCACAAACCTCCTTTTTCAGATTAAAAGCCTCATTTTTCTGCACCAAGCTCTCAATTTTAGGGACAAGCACTCAATTTTCAGATTAAAAGCCTCATTTTTCTTCACCAATATCTCAATTTTAGGGCACAAACCTCCGTTTTCAGATTAAAAGCCTCATTTTCCTACTCCAAGCTCTCAATTTTAGGGCACAAACCCCCATTTTACCTCTCAAAGATTAATTTTTGGCATCCAAAGTTTTGATTCTACAGGTAACAACCTCCCTTTTATGCAGCAGTGCCTCGTTTCCAGGGCCCTACCTCTCCTTTTTTACAGCACAAACCCTATCATGGGGGCTAAACCCGCGTTTTTGGGGTGAAAAGCCTCATTTTTCTGCACCAAGCTCTCAATTTCGGGCACAAAATGCCTTTTTCGGGTGAAAAAGCCTCATTTTTCTGCACAGAGCTCTCAATTTTCTGCACCAAACCCACCTTTTTCACCTGAAAAGCCTCATTTTTCGGAAACACTCTCTCAATTTTACGGTAAAACCCGCCTTTTTCACCTGAAAAGCCTCATTTTCCTACAACAAGCTCTCAATTTTAGGGTAAAACCCGCCTTTTTCGGGTAAAAAAGCCTCATTTTCCTACAACAAGCTCGCAATTTTAGGGTAAAACCTGCCTTTTTCGGGTAAAAAAGCCTCATTTTCCTACAACAAGCTCGCAATTTTAGGGCACAAAATGCCCTTTTCACCAGAAAAGCCTCATTTTTCTGCACCAAACTCTCAATTTTAGGGTAAAACCTGCCTTTTTCACCTGAAAAGCCTCATTTTTCTGCACCAATATTTCAATGTTATGGACAAGCTCTCCTTTTTTGGGTGAAAAGCCTCATTTTTCTGCACCAAGCTCTCAATTTTAGGGACAAGCTCTCAATTTTCAGATTAAAAGCCTCATTTTTCTTCACCAATATCTCAATTTATGGCACAAACCTCCTTTTTAAGATTAAAAGCCTCATTTTCCTACTCCAAGCTCCCAATTTTAGGGACAAGCTCTCAATTTTTGGGTGAAAAGCCTCATTTTTCTTCACCAATATCTCAATTTTAGGGCACAAACCTCCTTTTTCAGGTTAAAAGCCTCATTTTTCTGCACCAATATCTCAATTTTAGGGCACAAACCTCCTTTTTCAGATTAAAAGCCTCATTTTCCTACTCCAAGCTCTCAATTTTAGGGCACAAACCCCCATTTTACCTCTCAAAGATTAATTTTTGGCATCCAAAGTTTTGATTCTACAGGTAACAACCTCCCTTTTATGCAGCAGTGCCTCGTTTCCTGGGCCCTAACTCTACTTTTATACAGCACAAACCCTATCATGGGGGCTAAACCCACGCTTTTGGGGTGAAAAACCTCATTTTTCTGTACCAAGCTCTCAATTTTAGGGCGGAAACAACCTTTTTCTGCTGAAAAGCCTCATTTTTCTGCAACAAGCTCTCAATTTTAGGGTAAAACCCACCTTTTTTGGGTGGAAAAGCCTCATTTTTCTGCACCAATATCTCAATTTTAGGGCACAAACCTCCTTTTTCAGATTAAAAGCCTCATTTTCCTACTCCAAGCTCTCAATTTTAGGGCACAAACCGTCTTTTTCACACGTAAAGCCTCATTTTTCTGCAACAAGCTCTCAATTTTAGCACCAAACCCACCTTTTTCACCTAAAAAGCCTCATTTTTCTGCACCAATATTTCAATGTTATGGACAAGCTCCCTTTTTTGGGTGAAAAGCCTCATTTTTCTGCACCAATAGCGCAATTTTAAGGCCAAACCTGCATTTTTCAGATGAAAAGCCTCATTTTTCTGTACCAAGCTCTCCATTTTAGGGCAGAAACCGCATTTCTGCGGGTGAAAAGAATCATTTTTCTTCACCAAGCTCTCAATTTTAGGGTAAAACCCACCTTTTTTGGGTGGAAAAGCCTCATTTTTCTGCACCAATATCTCAATTTTAGGGCACAAACCTCCGTTTTCAGATTAAAAGCCTCATTTTCCTACTCCAAGCTCTCAATTTTAGGGCACAAACCCCCATTTTACCTCTCAAAGATTAATTTTTGGCATCCAAAGTTTTGATTCTACAGGTAACAACCTCCCTTTTATGCAGCAGTGCCTCGTTTCCAGGGCCCTACCTCTCCTTTTTTACAGCACAAACCCTATCATGGGGGCTAAACCCGCGTTTTTGGGGTGAAAAGCCTCATTTTTCTGCACCAAGCTCTCAATTTCGGGCACAAAATGCCTTTTTCGGGTGAAAAAGCCTCATTTTTCTGCACAGAGCTCTCAATTTTCTGCACCAAACCCACCTTTTTCACCTGAAAAGCCTCATTTTTCGGAAACACTCTCTCAATTTTACGGTAAAACCCGCCTTTTTCACCTGAAAAGCCTCATTTTCCTACAACAAGCTCTCAATTTTAGGGTAAAACCCGCCTTTTTCGGGTAAAAAAGCCTCATTTTCCTACAACAAGCTCTCAATTTTAGGGTAAAACCCGCCTTTTTCGGGTAAAAAAGCCTCATTTTCCTACAACAAGCTCGCAATTTTAGGGCACAAAATGCCCTTTTCACCAGAAAAGCCTCATTTTTCTGCACCAAGCTCTCAATTTTAGCACCAAACCCACCTTTTTCACCTGAAAAGCCTCATTTTTCTGCACCAATATTTCAATGTTATGGACAAGCTCTCCTTTTTTGGGTGAAAAGCCTCATTTTTCTGCACCAAGCTCTCAATTTTAGGGACAAGCTCTCAATTTTCAGATTAAAAGCCTCATTTTTCTTCACCAATATCTCAATTTATGGCACAAACCTCCTTTTTAAGATTAAAAGCCTCATTTTCCTACTCCAAGCTCCCAATTTTAGGGACAAGCTCTCAATTTTTGGGTGAAAAGCCTCATTTTTCTTCACCAATATCTCAATTTTAGGGCACAAACCTCCTTTTTCAGGTTAAAAGCCTCATTTTTCTGCACCAATATCTCAATTTTAGGGCACAAACCTCCGTTTTCAGATTAAAAGCCTCATTTTCCTACTCCAAGCTCTCAATTTTAGGGCACAAACCCCCATTTTACCTCTCAAAGATTAATTTTTGGCATCCAAAGTTTTGATTCTACAGGTAACAACCTCCCTTTTATGCAGCAGTGCCTCGTTTCCAGGGCCCTACCTCTCCTTTTTTACAGCACAAACCCTATCATGGGGGCTAAACCCGCGTTTTTGGGGTGAAAAGCCTCATTTTTCTGCACCAAGCTCTCAATTTCGGGCACAAAATGCCTTTTTCGGGTGAAAAAGCCTCATTTTTCTGCACAGAGCTCTCAATTTTCTGCACCAAACCCACCTTTTTCACCTGAAAAGCCTCATTTTTCGGAAACACTCTCTCAATTTTACGGTAAAACCCGCCTTTTTCACCTGAAAAGCCTCATTTTCCTACAACAAGCTCTCAATTTTAGGGTAAAACCCGCCTTTTTCGGGTAAAAAAGCCTCATTTTCCTACAACAAGCTCTCAATTTTAGGGTAAAACCTGCCTTTTTCGGGTAAAAAAGCCTCATTTTCCTACAACAAGCTCGCAATTTTAGGGCACAAAATGCCCTTTTCACCAGAAAAGCCTCATTTTTCTGCACCAAGCTCTCAATTTTAGCACCAAACCCACCTTTTTCACCTGAAAAGCCTCATTTTTCTGCACCAATATTTCAATGTTATGGACAAGCTCTCCTTTTTTGGGTGAAAAGCCTCATTTTTCTGCACCAAGCTCTCAATTTTAGGGACAAGCTCTCAATTTTCAGATTAAAAGCCTCATTTTTCTTCACCAATATCTCAATTTATGGCACAAACCTCCTTTTTCAGATTAAAAGCCTCATTTTCCTACTCCAAGCTCCCAATTTTAGGGACAAGCTCTCAATTTTTGGGTGAAAAGCCTCATTTTTCTTCACCAATATCTCAATTTTAGGGCACAAACCTCCTTTTTCAGGTTAAAAGCCTCATTTTTCTGCACCAATATCTCAATTTTAGGGCACAAACCTCCGTTTTCAGATTAAAAGCCTCATTTTCCTACTCCAAGCTCTCAATTTTAGGGCACAAACCCCCATTTTACCTCTCAAAGATTAATTTTTGGCATCCAAGCTTTTGATTCTACAGGTAACAACCTCCCTTTTATGCAGCAGTGCCTCGTTTCCAGGGCCCTACCTCTCCTTTTTTACAGCACAAACCCTATCATGGGGGCTAAACCCGCGTTTTTGGGGTGAAAAGCCTCATTTTTCTGCACCAAGCTCTCAATTTCGGGCACAAAATGCCTTTTTCGGGTGAAAAAGCCTCATTTTTCTGCACAGAGCTCTCAATTTTCTGCACCAAACCCACCTTTTTCACCTGAAAAGCCTCATTTTTCGGAAACACTCTCTCAATTTTACGGTAAAACCCGCCTTTTTCACCTGAAAAGCCTCATTTTCCTACAACAAGCTCGCAATTTTAGGGTAAAACCCGCCTTTTTCGGGTAAAAAAGCCTCATTTTCCTACAACAAGCTCTCAATTTTAGGGTAAAACCTGCCTTTTTCGGGTAAAAAAGCCTCATTTTCCTACAACAAGCTCGCAATTTTAGGGCACAAAATGCCCTTTTCACCAGAAAAGCCTCATTTTTCTGCACCAAGCTCTCAATTTTAGCACCAAACCCACCTTTTTCACCTGAAAAGCCTCATTTTTCTGCACCAATATTTCAATGTTATGGACAAGCTCTCCTTTTTTGGGTGAAAAGCCTCATTTTTCTGCACCAAGCTCTCAATTTTAGGGACAAGCTCTCAATTTTCAGATTAAAAGCCTCATTTTTCTTCACCAATATCTCAATTTATGGCACAAACCTCCTTTTTCAGATTAAAAGCCTCATTTTCCTACTCCAAGCTCCCAATTTTAGGGACAAGCTCTCAATTTTTGGGTGAAAAGCCTCATTTTTCTTCACCAATATCTCAATTTTAGGGCACAAACCTCCTTTTTCAGGTTAAAAGCCTCATTTTTCTGCACCAATATCTCAATTTTAGGGCACAAACCTCCGTTTTCAGATTAAAAGCCTCATTTTCCTACTCCAAGCTCTCAATTTTAGGGCACAAACCCCCATTTTACCTCTCAAAGATTAATTTTTGGCATCCAAGCTTTTGATTCTACAGGTAACAACCTCCCTTTTATGCAGCAGTGCCTCGTTTCCAGGGCCCTACCTCTCCTTTTTTACAGCACAAACCCTATCATGGGGGCTAAACCCGCGTTTTTGGGGTGAAAAGCCTCATTTTTCTGCACCAAGCTCTCAATTTCGGGCACAAAATGCCTTTTTCGGGTGAAAAAGCCTCATTTTTCTGCACAGAGCTCTCAATTTTCTGCACCAAACCCACCTTTTTCACCTGAAAAGCTTCATTTTTCGGAAACACTCTCTCAATTTTACGGTAAAACCCGCCTTTTTCACCTGAAAAGCCTCATTTTCCTACAACAAGCTCTCAATTTTAGGGTAAAACCCGCCTTTTTCGGGTAAAAAAGCCTCATTTTCCTACAACAAGCTCTCAATTTTAGGGTAAAACCTGCCTTTTTCGGGTAAAAAAGCCTCATTTTCCTACAACAAGCTCGCAATTTTAGGGCACAAAATGCCCTTTTCACCAGAAAAGCCTCATTTTTCTGCACCAAGCTCTCAATTTTAGCACCAAACCCACCTTTTTCACCTGAAAAGCCTCATTTTTCTGCACCAATATTTCAATGTTATGGACAAGCTCTCCTTTTTTGGGTGAAAAGCCTCATTTTTCTGCACCAAGCTCTCAATTTTAGGGACAAGCTCTCAATTTTCAGATTAAAAGCCTCATTTTTATTCACCAATATCTCAATTTATGGCACAAACCTCCTTTTTCAGATTAAAAGCCTCATTTTCCTACTCCAAGCTCCCAATTTTAGGGACAAGCTCTCAATTTTTGGGTGAAAAACCTCATTTTTCTTCACCAATATCTCAATTTTAGGGCACAAACCTCCTTTTTCAGGTTAAAAGCCTCATTTTTCTGCACCAATATCTCAATTTTAGGGCACAAACCTCCTTTTTCAGGTTAAAAGCCTCATTTTTCTGCACCAATATCTCAATTTTAGGGCACAAACCTCCTTTTTCAGATTAAAAGCCTCATTTTCCTACTCCAAGCTCTCAATTTTAGGGCACAAACCCCCATTTTACCTCTCAAAGATTAATTTTTGGCATCCAAAGTTTTGATTCTACAGGTAACAACCTCCCTTTTATGCAGCAGTGCCTCGTTTCCAGGGCCCTACCTCTCCTTTTTTACAGCACAAACCCTATCATGGGGGCTAAACCCACGCTTTTGGGGTGAAAAACCTCATTTTTCTTCACCAATATCTCAATTTTAGGGCACAAACCTCCTTTTTCAGATTAAAAGCCTCATTTTCCTACTCCAAGCTCTCAATTTTAGGGACAAGCTCTCAATTTTTGGGTGAAAAGCCTCATTTTTCTTCACCAATATCTCAATTTTAGGGCACAAACCTCCTTTTTCAGATTAAAAGCCTCATTTTTCTGCACCAAGCTCTCAATTTTAGGGACAAGCACTCAATTTTCAGATTAAAAGCCTCATTTTTCTTCACCAATATCTCAATTTTAGGGCACAAACCTCCGTTTTCAGATTAAAAGCCTCATTTTCCTACTCCAAGCTCTCAATTTTAGGGCACAAACCCCCATTTTACCTCTCAAAGATTAATTTTTGGCATCCAAAGTTTTGATTCTACAGGTAACAACCTCCCTTTTATGCAGCAGTGCCTCGTTTCCAGGGCCCTACCTCTCCTTTTTTACAGCACAAACCCTATCATGGGGGCTAAACCCGCGTTTTTGGGGTGAAAAGCCTCATTTTTCTGCACCAAGCTCTCAATTTCGGGCACAAAATGCCTTTTTCGGGTGAAAAAGCCTCATTTTTCTGCACAGAGCTCTCAATTTTCTGCACCAAACCCACCTTTTTCACCTGAAAAGCCTCATTTTTCGGAAACACTCTCTCAATTTTACGGTAAAACCCGCCTTTTTCACCTGAAAAGCCTCATTTTCCTACAACAAGCTCTCAATTTTAGGGTAAAACCCGCCTTTTTCGGGTAAAAAAGCCTCATTTTCCTACAACAAGCTCGCAATTTTAGGGTAAAACCTGCCTTTTTCGGGTAAAAAAGCCTCATTTTCCTACAACAAGCTCGCAATTTTAGGGCACAAAATGCCCTTTTCACCAGAAAAGCCTCATTTTTCTGCACCAAACTCTCAATTTTAGGGTAAAACCTGCCTTTTTCACCTGAAAAGCCTCATTTTTCTGCACCAATATTTCAATGTTATGGACAAGCTCTCCTTTTTTGGGTGAAAAGCCTCATTTTTCTGCACCAAGCTCTCAATTTTAGGGACAAGCTCTCAATTTTCAGATTAAAAGCCTCATTTTTCTTCACCAATATCTCAATTTATGGCACAAACCTCCTTTTTCAGATTAAAAGCCTCATTTTCCTACTCCAAGCTCCCAATTTTAGGGACAAGCTCTCAATTTTTGGGTGAAAAGCCTCATTTTTCTTCACCAATATCTCAATTTTAGGGCACAAACCTCCTTTTTCAGGTTAAAAGCCTCATTTTTCTGCACCAATATCTCAATTTTAGGGCACAAACCTCCTTTTTCAGATTAAAAGCCTCATTTTCCTACTCCAAGCTCTCAATTTTAGGGCACAAACCCCCATTTTACCTCTCAAAGATTAATTTTTGGCATCCAAAGTTTTGATTCTACAGGTAACAACCTCCCTTTTATGCAGCAGTGCCTCGTTTCCTGGGCCCTAACTCTACTTTTATACAGCACAAACCCTATCATGGGGGCTAAACCCACGCTTTTGGGGTGAAAAACCTCATTTTTCTGTACCAAGCTCTCAATTTTAGGGCGGAAACAACCTTTTTCTGCTGAAAAGCCTCATTTTTCTGCAACAAGCTCTCAATTTTAGGGTAAAACCCACCTTTTTTGGGTGGAAAAGCCTCATTTTTCTGCACCAATATCTCAATTTTAGGGCACAAACCTCCTTTTTCAGATTAAAAGCCTCATTTTCCTACTCCAAGCTCTCAATTTTAGGGCACAAACCGTCTTTTTCACACGTAAAGCCTCATTTTTCTGCAACAAGCTCTCAATTTTAGCACCAAACCCACCTTTTTCACCTAAAAAGCCTCATTTTTCTGCACCAATATTTCAATGTTATGGACAAGCTCCCTTTTTTGGGTGAAAAGCCTCATTTTTCTGCACCAATAGCGCAATTTTAAGGCCAAACCTGCATTTTTCAGATGAAAAGCCTCATTTTTCTGTACCAAGCTCTCCATTTTAGGGCAGAAACCGCATTTCTGCGGGTGAAAAGAATCATTTTTCTTCACCAAGCTCTCAATTTTAGGGTAAAACCCACCTTTTTTGGGTGGAAAAGCCTCATTTTTCTGCACCAATATCTCAATTTTAGGGCACAAACCTCCGTTTTCAGATTAAAAGCCTCATTTTCCTACTCCAAGCTCTCAATTTTAGGGCACAAACCCCCATTTTACCTCTCAAAGATTAATTTTTGGCATCCAAAGTTTTGATTCTACAGGTAACAACCTCCCTTTTATGCAGCAGTGCCTCGTTTCCAGGGCCCTACCTCTCCTTTTTTACAGCACAAACCCTATCATGGGGGCTAAACCCGCGTTTTTGGGGTGAAAAGCCTCATTTTTCTGCACCAAGCTCTCAATTTCGGGCACAAAATGCCTTTTTCGGGTGAAAAAGCCTCATTTTTCTGCACAGAGCTCTCAATTTTCTGCACCAAACCCACCTTTTTCACCTGAAAAGCCTCATTTTTCGGAAACACTCTCTCAATTTTACGGTAAAACCCGCCTTTTTCACCTGAAAAGCCTCATTTTCCTACAACAAGCTCTCAATTTTAGGGTAAACCCCGCCTTTTTCGGGTAAAAAAGCCTCATTTTCCTACAACAAGCTCTCAATTTTAGGGTAAAACCCGCCTTTTTCGGGTAAAAAAGCCTCATTTTCCTACAACAAGCTCGCAATTTTAGGGCACAAAATGCCCTTTTCACCAGAAAAGCCTCATTTTTCTGCACCAAGCTCTCAATTTTAGCACCAAACCCACCTTTTTCACCTGAAAAGCCTCATTTTTCTGCACCAATATTTCAATGTTATGGACAAGCTCTCCTTTTTTGGGTGAAAAGCCTCATTTTTCTGCACCAAGCTCTCAATTTTAGGGACAAGCTCTCAATTTTCAGATTAAAAGCCTCATTTTTCTTCACCAATATCTCAATTTATGGCACAAACCTCCTTTTTCAGATTAAAAGCCTCATTTTCCTGCTCCAAGCTCCCAATTTTAGGGACAAGCTCTCAATTTTTGGGTGAAAAGCCTCATTTTTCTTCACCAATATCTCAATTTTAGGGCACAAACCTCCTTTTTCAGGTTAAAAGCCTCATTTTTCTGCACCAATATCTCAATTTTAGGGCACAAACCTCCGTTTTCAGATTAAAAGCCTCATTTTCCTACTCCAAGCTCTCAATTTTAGGGCACAAACCCCCATTTTACCTCTCAAAGATTAATTTTTGGCATCCAAAGTTTTGATTCTACAGGTAACAACCTCCCTTTTATGCAGCAGTGCCTCGTTTCCAGGGCCCTACCTCTCCTTTTTTACAGCACAAACCCTATCATGGGGGCTAAACCCGCGTTTTTGGGGTGAAAAGCCTCATTTTTCTGCACCAAGCTCTCAATTTCGGGCACAAAATGCCTTTTTCGGGTGAAAAAGCCTCATTTTTCTGCACAGAGCTCTCAATTTTCTGCACCAAACCCACCTTTTTCACCTGAAAAGCCTCATTTTTCGGAAACACTCTCTCAATTTTACGGTAAAACCCGCCTTTTTCACCTGAAAAGCCTCATTTTCCTACAACAAGCTCTCAATTTTAGGGTAAAACCCGCCTTTTTCGGGTAAAAAAGCCTCATTTTCCTACAACAAGCTCTCAATTTTAGGGTAAAACCTGCCTTTTTCGGGTAAAAAAGCCTCATTTTCCTACAACAAGCTCGCAATTTTAGGGCACAAAATGCCCTTTTCACCAGAAAAGCCTCATTTTTCTGCACCAAGCTCTCAATTTTAGCACCAAACCCACCTTTTTCACCTGAAAAGCCTCATTTTTCTGCACCAATATTTCAATGTTATGGACAAGCTCTCCTTTTTTGGGTGAAAAGCCTCATTTTTCTGCACCAAGCTCTCAATTTTAGGGACAAGCTCTCAATTTTCAGATTAAAAGCCTCATTTTTCTTCACCAATATCTCAATTTATGGCACAAACCTCCTTTTTCAGATTAAAAGCCTCATTTTCCTACTCCAAGCTCCCAATTTTAGGGACAAGCTCTCAATTTTTGGGTGAAAAGCCTCATTTTTCTTCACCAATATCTCAATTTTAGGGCACAAACCTCCTTTTTCAGGTTAAAAGCCTCATTTTTCTGCACCAATATCTCAATTTTAGGGCACAAACCTCCGTTTTCAGATTAAAAGCCTCATTTTCCTACTCCAAGCTCTCAATTTTAGGGCACAAACCCCCATTTTACCTCTCAAAGATTAATTTTTGGCATCCAAAGTTTTGATTCTACAGGTAACAACCTCCCTTTTATGCAGCAGTGCCTCGTTTCCAGGGCCCTACCTCTCCTTTTTTACAGCACAAACCCTATCATGGGGGCTAAACCCGCGTTTTTGGGGTGAAAAGCCTCATTTTTCTGCACCAAGCTCTCAATTTCGGGCACAAAATGCCTTTTTCGGGTGAAAAAGCCTCATTTTTCTGCACAGAGCTCTCAATTTTCTGCACCAAACCCACCTTTTTCACCTGAAAAGCCTCATTTTTCGGAAACACTCTCTCAATTTTACGGTAAAACCCGCCTTTTTCACCTGAAAAGCCTCATTTTCCTACAACAAGCTCTCAATTTTAGGGTAAAACCCGCCTTTTTCGGGTAAAAAAGCCTCATTTTCCTACAACAAGCTCTCAATTTTAGGGTAAAACCTGCCTTTTTCGGGTAAAAAAGCCTCATTTTCCTACAACAAGCTCGCAATTTTAGGGCACAAAATGCCCTTTTCACCAGAAAAGCCTCATTTTTCTGCACCAAGCTCTCAATTTTAGCACCAAACCCACCTTTTTCACCTGAAAAGCCTCATTTTTCTGCACCAATATTTCAATGTTATGGACAAGCTCTCCTTTTTTGGGTGAAAAGCCTCATTTTTCTGCACCAAGCTCTCAATTTTAGGGACAAGCTCTCAATTTTCAGATTAAAAGCCTCATTTTTCTTCACCAATATCTCAATTTATGGCACAAACCTCCTTTTTCAGATTAAAAGCCTCATTTTCCTACTCCAAGCTCCCAATTTTAGGGACAAGCTCTCAATTTTTGGGTGAAAAGCCTCATTTTTCTTCACCAATATCTCAATTTTAGGGCACAAACCTCCTTTTTCAGGTTAAAAGCCTCATTTTTCTGCACCAATATCTCAATTTTAGGGCACAAACCTCCTTTTTCAGGTTAAAAGCCTCATTTTTCTGCACCAATATCTCAATTTTAGGGCACAAACCTCCTTTTTCAGATTAAAAGCCTCATTTTCCTACTCCAAGCTCTCAATTTTAGGGCACAAACCCCCATTTTACCTCTCAAAGATTAATTTTTGGCATCCAAAGTTTTGATTCTACAGGTAACAACCTCCCTTTTATGCAGCAGTGCCTAGTTTCCAGGGCCCTACCTCTCCTTTTTTACAGCACAAACCCTATCATGGGGGCTAAACCCACGCTTTTGGGGTGAAAAACCTCATTTTTCTTCACCAATATCTCAATTTTAGGGCACAAACCTCCTTTTTCAGATTAAAAGCCTCATTTTCCTACTCCAAGCTCTCAATTTTAGGGACAAGCTCTCAATTTTTGGGTGAAAAGCCTCATTTTTCTTCACCAATATCTCAATTTTAGGGCACAAACCTCCTTTTTCAGATTAAAAGCCTCATTTTTCTGCACCAAGCTCTCAATTTTAGGGACAAGCACTCAATTTTCAGATTAAAAGCCTCATTTTTCTTCACCAATATCTCAATTTTAGGGCACAAACCTCCGTTTTCAGATTAAAAGCCTCATTTTCCTACTCCAAGCTCTCAATTTTAGGGCACAAACCCCCATTTTACCTCTCAAAGATTAATTTTTGGCATCCAAAGTTTTGATTCTACAGGTAACAACCTCCCTTTTATGCAGCAGTGCCTCGTTTCCAGGGCCCTACCTCTCCTTTTTTACAGCACAAACCCTATCATGGGGGCTAAACCCGCGTTTTTGGGGTGAAAAGCCTCATTTTTCTGCACCAAGCTCTCAATTTCGGGCACAAAATGCCTTTTTCGGGTGAAAAAGCCTCATTTTTCTGCACAGAGCTCTCAATTTTCTGCACCAAACCCACCTTTTTCACCTGAAAAGCCTCATTTTTCGGAAACACTCTCTCAATTTTACGGTAAAACCCGCCTTTTTCACCTGAAAAGCCTCATTTTCCTACAACAAGCTCTCAATTTTAGGGTAAAACCCGCCTTTTTCGGGTAAAAAAGCCTCATTTTCCTACAACAAGCTCTCAATTTTAGGGTAAAACCTGCCTTTTTCGGGTAAAAAAGCCTCATTTTCCTACAACAAGCTCGCAATTTTAGGGCACAAAATGCCCTTTTCACCAGAAAAGCCTCATTTTTCTGCACCAAACTCTCAATTTTAGGGTAAAACCTGCCTTTTTCACCTGAAAAGCCTCATTTTTCTGCACCAATATTTCAATGTTATGGACAAGCTCTCCTTTTTTGGGTGAAAAGCCTCATTTTTCTGCACCAAGCTCTCAATTTTAGGGACAAGCTCTCAATTTTCAGATTAAAAGCCTCATTTTTCTTCACCAATATCTCAATTTATGGCACAAACCTCCTTTTTAAGATTAAAAGCCTCATTTTCCTACTCCAAGCTCCCAATTTTAGGGACAAGCTCTCAATTTTTGGGTGAAAAGCCTCATTTTTCTTCACCAATATCTCAATTTTAGGGCACAAACCTCCTTTTTCAGGTTAAAAGCCTCATTTTTCTGCACCAATATCTCAATTTTAGGGCACAAACCTCCTTTTTCAGATTAAAAGCCTCATTTTCCTACTCCAAGCTCTCAATTTTAGGGCACAAACCCCCATTTTACCTCTCAAAGATTAATTTTTGGCATCCAAAGTTTTGATTCTACAGGTAACAACCTCCCTTTTATGCAGCAGTGCCTCGTTTCCTGGGCCCTAACTCTACTTTTATACAGCACAAACCCTATCATGGGGGCTAAACCCACGCTTTTGGGGTGAAAAACCTCATTTTTCTGTACCAAGCTCTCAATTTTAGGGCGGAAACAACCTTTTTCTGCTGAAAAGCCTCATTTTTCTGCAACAAGCTCTCAATTTTAGGGTAAAACCCACCTTTTTTGGGTGGAAAAGCCTCATTTTTCTGCACCAATATCTCAATTTTAGGGCACAAACCTCCTTTTTCAGATTAAAAGCCTCATTTTCCTACTCCAAGCTCTCAATTTTAGGGACAAGCTCTCAATTTTTGGGTGAAAAGCCTCATTTTTCTTCACCAATATCTCAATTTTAGGGCACAAACCTCCTTTTTCAGATTAAAAGCCTCATTTTTCTGCACCAAGCTCTCAATTTTAGGGACAAGCACTCAATTTTCAGATTAAAAGCCTCATTTTTCTTCACCAATATCTCAATTTTAGGGCACAAACCTCCGTTTTCAGATTAAAAGCCTCATTTTCCTACTCCAAGCTCTCAATTTTAGGGCACAAACCCCCATTTTACCTCTCAAAGATTAATTTTTGGCATCCAAAGTTTTGATTCTACAGGTAACAACCTCCCTTTTATGCAGCAGTGCCTCGTTTCCAGGGCCCTACCTCTCCTTTTTTACAGCACAAACCCTATCATGGGGGCTAAACCCGCGTTTTTGGGGTGAAAAGCCTCATTTTTCTGCACCAAGCTCTCAATTTCGGGCACAAAATGCCTTTTTCGGGTGAAAAAGCCTCATTTTTCTGCACAGAGCTCTCAATTTTCTGCACCAAACCCACCTTTTTCACCTGAAAAGCCTCATTTTTCGGAAACACTCTCTCAATTTTACGGTAAAACCCGCCTTTTTCACCTGAAAAGCCTCATTTTCCTACAACAAGCTCTCAATTTTAGGGTAAAACCCGCCTTTTTCGGGTAAAAAAGCCTCATTTTCCTACAACAAGCTCTCAATTTTAGGGTAAAACCTGCCTTTTTCGGGTAAAAAAGCCTCATTTTCCTACAACAAGCTCGCAATTTTAGGGCACAAAATGCCCTTTTCACCAGAAAAGCCTCATTTTTCTGCACCAAACTCTCAATTTTAGGGTAAAACCTGCCTTTTTCACCTGAAAAGCCTCATTTTTCTGCACCAATATTTCAATGTTATGGACAAGCTCTCCTTTTTTGGGTGAAAAGCCTCATTTTTCTGCACCAAGCTCTCAATTTTAGGGACAAGCTCTCAATTTTCAGATTAAAAGCCTCATTTTTCTTCACCAATATCTCAATTTATGGCACAAACCTCCTTTTTCAGATTAAAAGCCTCATTTTCCTACTCCAAGCTCCCAATTTTAGGGACAAGCTCTCAATTTTTGGGTGAAAAGCCTCATTTTTCTTCACCAATATCTCAATTTTAGGGCACAAACCTCCTTTTTCAGGTTAAAAGCCTCATTTTTCTGCACCAATATCTCAATTTTAGGGCACAAACCTCCTTTTTCAGGTTAAAAGCCTCATTTTTCTGCACCAATATCTCAATTTTAGGGCACAAACCTCCTTTTTCAGATTAAAAGCCTCATTTTCCTACTCCAAGCTCTCAATTTTAGGGCACAAACCCCCATTTTACCTCTCAAAGATTAATTTTTGGCATCCAAAGTTTTGATTCTACAGGTAACAACCTCCCTTTTATGCAGCAGTGCCTAGTTTCCAGGGCCCTACCTCTCCTTTTTTACAGCACAAACCCTATCATGGGGGCTAAACCCACGCTTTTGGGGTGAAAAACCTCATTTTTCTTCACCAATATCTCAATTTTAGGGCACAAACCTCCTTTTTCAGATTAAAAGCCTCATTTTCCTACTCCAAGCTCTCAATTTTAGGGACAAGCTCTCAATTTTTGGGTGAAAAGCCTCATTTTTCTTCACCAATATCTCAATTTTAGGGCACAAACCTCCTTTTTCAGATTAAAAGCCTCATTTTTCTGCACCAAGCTCTCAATTTTAGGGACAAGCACTCAATTTTCAGATTAAAAGCCTCATTTTTCTTCACCAATATCTCAATTTTAGGGCACAAACCTCCGTTTTCAGATTAAAAGCCTCATTTTCCTACTCCAAGCTCTCAATTTTAGGGCACAAACCCCCATTTTACCTCTCAAAGATTAATTTTTGGCATCCAAAGTTTTGATTCTACAGGTAACAACCTCCCTTTTATGCAGCAGTGCCTCGTTTCCAGGGCCCTACCTCTCCTTTTTTACAGCACAAACCCTATCATGGGGGCTAAACCCGCGTTTTTGGGGTGAAAAGCCTCATTTTTCTGCACCAAGCTCTCAATTTCGGGCACAAAATGCCTTTTTCGGGTGAAAAAGCCTCATTTTTCTGCACAGAGCTCTCAATTTTCTGCACCAAACCCACCTTTTTCACCTGAAAAGCCTCATTTTTCGGAAACACTCTCTCAATTTTACGGTAAAACCCGCCTTTTTCACCTGAAAAGCCTCATTTTCCTACAACAAGCTCTCAATTTTAGGGTAAAACCCGCCTTTTTCGGGTAAAAAAGCCTCATTTTCCTACAACAAGCTCTCAATTTTAGGGTAAAACCTGCCTTTTTCGGGTAAAAAAGCCTCATTTTCCTACAACAAGCTCGCAATTTTAGGGCACAAAATGCCCTTTTCACCAGAAAAGCCTCATTTTTCTGCACCAAACTCTCAATTTTAGGGTAAAACCTGCCTTTTTCACCTGAAAAGCCTCATTTTTCTGCACCAATATTTCAATGTTATGGACAAGCTCTCCTTTTTTGGGTGAAAAGCCTCATTTTTCTGCACCAAGCTCTCAATTTTAGGGACAAGCTCTCAATTTTCAGATTAAAAGCCTCATTTTTCTTCACCAATATCTCAATTTATGGCACAAACCTCCTTTTTAAGATTAAAAGCCTCATTTTCCTACTCCAAGCTCCCAATTTTAGGGACAAGCTCTCAATTTTTGGGTGAAAAGCCTCATTTTTCTTCACCAATATCTCAATTTTAGGGCACAAACCTCCTTTTTCAGGTTAAAAGCCTCATTTTTCTGCACCAATATCTCAATTTTAGGGCACAAACCTCCTTTTTCAGATTAAAAGCCTCATTTTCCTACTCCAAGCTCTCAATTTTAGGGCACAAACCCCCATTTTACCTCTCAAAGATTAATTTTTGGCATCCAAAGTTTTGATTCTACAGGTAACAACCTCCCTTTTATGCAGCAGTGCCTCGTTTCCTGGGCCCTAACTCTACTTTTATACAGCACAAACCCTATCATGGGGGCTAAACCCACGCTTTTGGGGTGAAAAACCTCATTTTTCTGTACCAAGCTCTCAATTTTAGGGCGGAAACAACCTTTTTCTGCTGAAAAGCCTCATTTTTCTGCAACAAGCTCTCAATTTTAGGGTAAAACCCACCTTTTTTGGGTGGAAAAGCCTCATTTTTCTGCACCAATATCTCAATTTTAGGGCACAAACCTCCTTTTTCAGATTAAAAGCCTCATTTTCCTACTCCAAGCTCTCAATTTTAGGGACAAGCTCTCAATTTTTGGGTGAAAAGCCTCATTTTTCTTCACCAATATCTCAATTTTAGGGCACAAACCTCCTTTTTCAGATTAAAAGCCTCATTTTTCTGCACCAAGCTCTCAATTTTAGGGACAAGCACTCAATTTTCAGATTAAAAGCCTCATTTTTCTTCACCAATATCTCAATTTTAGGGCACAAACCTCCGTTTTCAGATTAAAAGCCTCATTTTCCTACTCCAAGCTCTCAATTTTAGGGCACAAACCCCCATTTTACCTCTCAAAGATTAATTTTTGGCATCCAAAGTTTTGATTCTACAGGTAACAACCTCCCTTTTATGCAGCAGTGCCTCGTTTCCAGGGCCCTACCTCTCCTTTTTTACAGCACAAACCCTATCATGGGGGCTAAACCCGCGTTTTTGGGGTGAAAAGCCTCATTTTTCTGCACCAAGCTCTCAATTTCGGGCACAAAATGCCTTTTTCGGGTGAAAAAGCCTCATTTTTCTGCACAGAGCTCTCAATTTTCTGCACCAAACCCACCTTTTTCACCTGAAAAGCCTCATTTTTCGGAAACACTCTCTCAATTTTACGGTAAAACCCGCCTTTTTCACCTGAAAAGCCTCATTTTCCTACAACAAGCTCTCAATTTTAGGGTAAAACCCGCCTTTTTCGGGTAAAAAAGCCTCATTTTCCTACAACAAGCTCTCAATTTTAGGGTAAAACCTGCCTTTTTCGGGTAAAAAAGCCTCATTTTCCTACAACAAGCTCGCAATTTTAGGGCACAAAATGCCCTTTTCACCAGAAAAGCCTCATTTTTCTGCACCAAACTCTCAATTTTAGGGTAAAACCTGCCTTTTTCACCTGAAAAGCCTCATTTTTCTGCACCAATATTTCAATGTTATGGACAAGCTCTCCTTTTTTGGGTGAAAAGCCTCATTTTTCTGCACCAAGCTCTCAATTTTAGGGACAAGCTCTCAATTTTCAGATTAAAAGCCTCATTTTTCTTCACCAATATCTCAATTTATGGCACAAACCTCCTTTTTCAGATTAAAAGCCTCATTTTCCTACTCCAAGCTCCCAATTTTAGGGACAAGCTCTCAATTTTTGGGTGAAAAGCCTCATTTTTCTTCACCAATATCTCAATTTTAGGGCACAAACCTCCTTTTTCAGGTTAAAAGCCTCATTTTTCTGCACCAATATCTCAATTTTAGGGCACAAACCTCCGTTTTCAGATTAAAAGCCTCATTTTCCTACTCCAAGCTCTCAATTTTAGGGCACAAACCCCCATTTTACCTCTCAAAGATTAATTTTTGGCATCCAAAGTTTTGATTCTACAGGTAACAACCTCCCTTTTATGCAGCAGTGCCTCGTTTCCTGGGCCCTAACTCTACTTTTATACAGCACAAACCCTATCATGGGGGCTAAACCCACGCTTTTGGGGTGAAAAACCTCATTTTTCTGTACCAAGCTCTCAATTTTAGGGCGGAAACAACCTTTTTCTGCTGAAAAGCCTCATTTTTCTGCAACAAGCTCTCAATTTTAGGGTAAAACCCACCTTTTTTGGGTGGAAAAGCCTCATTTTTCTGCACCAATATCTCAATTTTAGGGCACAAACCTCCTTTTTCAGATTAAAAGCCTCATTTTCCTACTCCAAGCTCTCAATTTTAGGGCACAAACCGTCTTTTTCACACGTAAAGCCTCATTTTTCTGCAACAAGCTCTCAATTTTAGCACCAAACCCACCTTTTTCACCTAAAAAGCCTCATTTTTCTGCACCAATATTTCAATGTTATGGACAAGCTCCCTTTTTTGGGTGAAAAGCCTCATTTTTCTGCACCAATAGCGCAATTTTAAGGCCAAACCTGCATTTTTCAGATGAAAAGCCTCATTTTTCTGTACCAAGCTCTCCATTTTAGGGCAGAAACCGCATTTCTGCGGGTGAAAAGAATCATTTTTCTTCACCAAGCTCTCAATTTTAGGGTAAAACCCACCTTTTTTGGGTGGAAAAGCCTCATTTTTCTGCACCAATATCTCAATTTTAGGGCACAAACCTCCGTTTTCAGATTAAAAGCCTCATTTTCCTACTCCAAGCTCTCAATTTTAGGGCACAAACCCCCATTTTACCTCTCAAAGATTAATTTTTGGCATCCAAAGTTTTGATTCTACAGGTAACAACCTCCCTTTTATGCAGCAGTGCCTCGTTTCCAGGGCCCTACCTCTCCTTTTTTACAGCACAAACCCTATCATGGGGGCTAAACCCGCGTTTTTGGGGTGAAAAGCCTCATTTTTCTGCACCAAGCTCTCAATTTCGGGCACAAAATGCCTTTTTCGGGTGAAAAAGCCTCATTTTTCTGCACAGAGCTCTCAATTTTCTGCACCAAACCCACCTTTTTCACCTGAAAAGCCTCATTTTTCGGAAACACTCTCTCAATTTTACGGTAAAACCCGCCTTTTTCACCTGAAAAGCCTCATTTTCCTACAACAAGCTCTCAATTTTAGGGTAAAACCCGCCTTTTTCGGGTAAAAAAGCCTCATTTTCCTACAACAAGCTCTCAATTTTAGGGTAAAACCTGCCTTTTTCGGGTAAAAAAGCCTCATTTTCCTACAACAAGCTCGCAATTTTAGGGCACAAAATGCCCTTTTCACCAGAAAAGCCTCATTTTTCTGCACCAAGCTCTCAATTTTAGCACCAAACCCACCTTTTTCACCTGAAAAGCCTCATTTTTCTGCACCAATATTTCAATGTTATGGACAAGCTCTCCTTTTTTGGGTGAAAAGCCTCATTTTTCTGCACCAAGCTCTCAATTTTAGGGACAAGCTCTCAATTTTCAGATTAAAAGCCTCATTTTTCTTCACCAATATCTCAATTTATGGCACAAACCTCCTTTTTCAGATTAAAAGCCTCATTTTCCTACTCCAAGCTCCCAATTTTAGGGACAAGCTCTCAATTTTTGGGTGAAAAGCCTCATTTTTCTTCACCAATATCTCAATTTTAGGGCACAAACCTCCTTTTTCAGGTTAAAAGCCTCATTTTTCTGCACCAATATCTCAATTTTAGGGCACAAACCTCCGTTTTCAGATTAAAAGCCTCATTTTCCTACTCCAAGCTCTCAATTTTAGGGCACAAACCCCCATTTTACCTCTCAAAGATTAATTTTTGGCATCCAAAGTTTTGATTCTACAGGTAACAACCTCCCTTTTATGCAGCAGTGCCTCGTTTCCAGGGCCCTACCTCTCCTTTTTTACAGCACAAACCCTATCATGGGGGCTAAACCCGCGTTTTTGGGGTGAAAAGCCTCATTTTTCTGCACCAAGCTCTCAATTTCGGGCACAAAATGCCTTTTTCGGGTGAAAAAGCCTCATTTTTCTGCACAGAGCTCTCAATTTTCTGCACCAAACCCACCTTTTTCACCTGAAAAGCCTCATTTTTCGGAAACACTCTCTCAATTTTACGGTAAAACCCGCCTTTTTCACCTGAAAAGCCTCATTTTCCTACAACAAGCTCTCAATTTTAGGGTAAAACCTGCCTTTTTCGGGTAAAAAAGCCTCATTTTCCTACAACAAGCTCGCAATTTTAGGGCACAAAATGCCCTTTTCACCAGAAAAGCCTCATTTTTCTGCACCAAGCTCTCAATTTTAGCACCAAACCCACCTTTTTCACCTGAAAAGCCTCATTTTTCTGCACCAATATTTCAATGTTATGGACAAGCTCTCCTTTTTTGGGTGAAAAGCCTCATTTTTCTGCACCAAGCTCTCAATTTTAGGGACAAGCTCTCAATTTTCAGATTAAAAGCCTCATTTTTCTTCACCAATATCTCAATTTATGGCACAAACCTCCTTTTTAAGATTAAAAGCCTCATTTTCCTACTCCAAGCTCCCAATTTTAGGGACAAGCTCTCAATTTTTGGGTGAAAAGCCTCATTTTTCTTCACCAATATCTCAATTTTAGGGCACAAACCTCCTTTTTCAGGTTAAAAGCCTCATTTTTCTGCACCAATATCTCAATTTTAGGGCACAAACCTCCTTTTTCAGGTTAAAAGCCTCATTTTTCTGCACCAATATCTCAATTTTAGGGCACAAACCTCCTTTTTCAGATTAAAAGCCTCATTTTCCTACTCCAAGCTCTCAATTTTAGGGCACAAACCCCCATTTTACCTCTCAAAGATTAATTTTTGGCATCCAAAGTTTTGATTCTACAGGTAACAACCTCCCTTTTATGCAGCAGTGCCTAGTTTCCAGGGCCCTACCTCTCCTTTTTTACAGCACAAACCCTATCATGGGGGCTAAACCCACGCTTTTGGGGTGAAAAACCTCATTTTTCTTCACCAATATCTCAATTTTAGGGCACAAACCTCCTTTTTCAGATTAAAAGCCTCATTTTCCTACTCCAAGCTCTCAATTTTAGGGACAAGCTCTCAATTTTTGGGTGAAAAGCCTCATTTTTCTTCACCAATATCTCAATTTTAGGGCACAAACCTCCTTTTTCAGATTAAAAGCCTCATTTTTCTGCACCAAGCTCTCAATTTTAGGGACAAGCACTCAATTTTCAGATTAAAAGCCTCATTTTTCTTCACCAATATCTCAATTTTAGGGCACAAACCTCCGTTTTCAGATTAAAAGCCTCATTTTCCTACTCCAAGCTCTCAATTTTAGGGCACAAACCCCCATTTTACCTCTCAAAGATTAATTTTTGGCATCCAAAGTTTTGATTCTACAGGTAACAACCTCCCTTTTATGCAGCAGTGCCTCGTTTCCAGGGCCCTACCTCTCCTTTTTTACAGCACAAACCCTATCATGGGGGCTAAACCCGCGTTTTTGGGGTGAAAAGCCTCATTTTTCTGCACCAAGCTCTCAATTTCGGGCACAAAATGCCTTTTTCGGGTGAAAAAGCCTCATTTTTCTGCACAGAGCTCTCAATTTTCTGCACCAAACCCACCTTTTTCACCTGAAAAGCCTCATTTTTCGGAAACACTCTCTCAATTTTACGGTAAAACCCGCCTTTTTCACCTGAAAAGCCTCATTTTCCTACAACAAGCTCTCAATTTTAGGGTAAAACCCGCCTTTTTCGGGTAAAAAAGCCTCATTTTCCTACAACAAGCTCTCAATTTTAGGGTAAAACCTGCCTTTTTCGGGTAAAAAAGCCTCATTTTCCTACAACAAGCTCGCAATTTTAGGGCACAAAATGCCCTTTTCACCAGAAAAGCCTCATTTTTCTGCACCAAACTCTCAATTTTAGGGTAAAACCTGCCTTTTTCACCTGAAAAGCCTCATTTTTCTGCACCAATATTTCAATGTTATGGACAAGCTCTCCTTTTTTGGGTGAAAAGCCTCATTTTTCTGCACCAAGCTCTCAATTTTAGGGACAAGCTCTCAATTTTCAGATTAAAAGCCTCATTTTTCTTCACCAATATCTCAATTTATGGCACAAACCTCCTTTTTAAGATTAAAAGCCTCATTTTCCTACTCCAAGCTCCCAATTTTAGGGACAAGCTCTCAATTTTTGGGTGAAAAGCCTCATTTTTCTTCACCAATATCTCAATTTTAGGGCACAAACCTCCTTTTTCAGGTTAAAAGCCTCATTTTTCTGCACCAATATCTCAATTTTAGGGCACAAACCTCCTTTTTCAGATTAAAAGCCTCATTTTCCTACTCCAAGCTCTCAATTTTAGGGCACAAACCCCCATTTTACCTCTCAAAGATTAATTTTTGGCATCCAAAGTTTTGATTCTACAGGTAACAACCTCCCTTTTATGCAGCAGTGCCTCGTTTCCTGGGCCCTAACTCTACTTTTATACAGCACAAACCCTATCATGGGGGCTAAACCCACGCTTTTGGGGTGAAAAACCTCATTTTTCTGTACCAAGCTCTCAATTTTAGGGCGGAAACAACCTTTTTCTGCTGAAAAGCCTCATTTTTCTGCAACAAGCTCTCAATTTTAGGGTAAAACCCACCTTTTTTGGGTGGAAAAGCCTCATTTTTCTGCACCAATATCTCAATTTTAGGGCACAAACCTCCTTTTTCAGATTAAAAGCCTCATTTTCCTACTCCAAGCTCTCAATTTTAGGGCACAAACCGTCTTTTTCACACGTAAAGCCTCATTTTTCTGCAACAAGCTCTCAATTTTAGCACCAAACCCACCTTTTTCACCTAAAAAGCCTCATTTTTCTGCACCAATATTTCAATGTTATGGACAAGCTCCCTTTTTTGGGTGAAAAGCCTCATTTTTCTGCACCAATAGCGCAATTTTAAGGCCAAACCTGCATTTTTCAGATGAAAAGCCTCATTTTTCTGTACCAAGCTCTCCATTTTAGGGCAGAAACCGCATTTCTGCGGGTGAAAAGAATCATTTTTCTTCACCAAGCTCTCAATTTTAGGGTAAAACCCACCTTTTTTGGGTGGAAAAGCCTCATTTTTCTGCACCAATATCTCAATTTTAGGGCACAAACCTCCGTTTTCAGATTAAAAGCCTCATTTTCCTACTCCAAGCTCTCAATTTTAGGGACAATCTCTCAATTTTTGGGTGAAAAGCCTCATTTTTCTGCACCAAGCTCTCAATTTTAGGGACAAGCTCTCAATTTTTGGGTGAAAAGCCTCATTTTTCTTCACCAATATCTCAATTTTAGGGCACAAACCTCCTTTTTCAGATTAAAAGCCTCATTTTCCTACTCCAAGCTCTCAATTTTAGGGACAAGCTCTCAATTTTTGGGTGAAAAGCCTCATTTTTCTTCACCAATATCTCAATTTTAGGGCACAAACCTCCTTTTTCAGATTAAAAGCCTCATTTTCCTACTCCAAGCTCTCAATTTTAGGGCACAAACCCCCATTTTACCTCTCAAAGATTAATTTTTGGCATCCAAAGTTTTGATTCTACAGGTAACAACCTCCCTTTTATGCAGCAGTGCCTCGTTTCCAGGGCCCTACCTCTCCTTTTTTACAGCACAAACCCTATCATGGGGGCTAAACCCGCGTTTTTGGGGTGAAAAGCCTCATTTTTCTGCACCAAGCTCTCAATTTCGGGCACAAAATGCCTTTTTCGGGTGAAAAAGCCTCATTTTCCTACAACAAGCTCTCAATTTTAGGGTAAAACCTGCCTTTTTCGGGTAAAAAAGCCTCATTTTCCTACAACAAGCTCGCAATTTTAGGGCACAAAATGCCCTTTTCACCAGAAAAGCCTCATTTTTCTGCACCAAGCTCTCAATTTTAGCACCAAACCCACCTTTTTCACCTGAAAAGCCTCATTTTTCTGCACCAATATTTCAATGTTATGGACAAGCTCTCCTTTTTTGGGTGAAAAGCCTCATTTTTCTGCACCAAGCTCTCAATTTTAGGGACAAGCTCTCAATTTTCAGATTAAAAGCCTCATTTTTCTTCACCAATATCTCAATTTATGGCACAAACCTCCTTTTTCAGATTAAAAGCCTCATTTTCCTACTCCAAGCTCCCAATTT
Source organism: Strix uralensis (assembly GCF_047716275.1). Lineage (NCBI taxonomy): Eukaryota > Metazoa > Chordata > Aves > Strigiformes > Strigidae > Strix > Strix uralensis. The sequence goes on along the minus strand of NC_133972.1, from coordinate 8,873,937 downwards.
TAGGGACAAGCTCTCAATTTTTGGGTGAAAAGCCTCATTTTTCTTCACCAATATCTCAATTTTAGGGCACAAACCTCCTTTTTCAGGTTAAAAGCCTCATTTTTCTGCACCAATATCTCAATTTTAGGGCACAAACCTCCTTTTTCAGGTTAAAAGCCTCATTTTTCTGCACCAATATCTCAATTTTAGGGCACAAACCTCCTTTTTCAGATTAAAAGCCTCATTTTCCTACTCCAAGCTCTCAATTTTAGGGCACAAACCCCCATTTTACCTCTCAAAGATTAATTTTTGGCATCCAAAGTTTTGATTCTACAGGTAACAACCTCCCTTTTATGCAGCAGTGCCTAGTTTCCAGGGCCCTACCTCTCCTTTTTTACAGCACAAACCCTATCATGGGGGCTAAACCCACGCTTTTGGGGTGAAAAACCTCATTTTTCTTCACCAATATCTCAATTTTAGGGCACAAACCTCCTTTTTCAGATTAAAAGCCTCATTTTCCTACTCCAAGCTCTCAATTTTAGGGACAAGCTCTCAATTTTTGGGTGAAAAGCCTCATTTTTCTTCACCAATATCTCAATTTTAGGGCACAAACCTCCTTTTTCAGATTAAAAGCCTCATTTTTCTGCACCAAGCTCTCAATTTTAGGGACAAGCACTCAATTTTCAGATTAAAAGCCTCATTTTTCTTCACCAATATCTCAATTTTAGGGCACAAACCTCCGTTTTCAGATTAAAAGCCTCATTTTCCTACTCCAAGCTCTCAATTTTAGGGCACAAACCCCCATTTTACCTCTCAAAGATTAATTTTTGGCATCCAAAGTTTTGATTCTACAGGTAACAACCTCCCTTTTATGCAGCAGTGCCTCGTTTCCAGGGCCCTACCTCTCCTTTTTTACAGCACAAACCCTATCATGGGGGCTAAACCCGCGTTTTTGGGGTGAAAAGCCTCATTTTTCTGCACCAAGCTCTCAATTTCGGGCACAAAATGCCTTTTTCGGGTGAAAAAGCCTCATTTTTCTGCACAGAGCTCTCAATTTTCTGCACCAAACCCACCTTTTTCACCTGAAAAGCCTCATTTTTCGGAAACACTCTCTCAATTTTACGGTAAAACCCGCCTTTTTCACCTGAAAAGCCTCATTTTCCTACAACAAGCTCTCAATTTTAGGGTAAAACCCGCCTTTTTCGGGTAAAAAAGCCTCATTTTCCTACAACAAGCTCTCAATTTTAGGGTAAAACCTGCCTTTTTCGGGTAAAAAAGCCTCATTTTCCTACAACAAGCTCGCAATTTTAGGGCACAAAATGCCCTTTTCACCAGAAAAGCCTCATTTTTCTGCACCAAACTCTCAATTTTAGGGTAAAACCTGCCTTTTTCACCTGAAAAGCCTCATTTTTCTGCACCAATATTTCAATGTTATGGACAAGCTCTCCTTTTTTGGGTGAAAAGCCTCATTTTTCTGCACCAAGCTCTCAATTTTAGGGACAAGCTCTCAATTTTCAGATTAAAAGCCTCATTTTTCTTCACCAATATCTCAATTTATGGCACAAACCTCCTTTTTCAGATTAAAAGCCTCATTTTCCTACTCCAAGCTCCCAATTTTAGGGACAAGCTCTCAATTTTTGGGTGAAAAGCCTCATTTTTCTTCACCAATATCTCAATTTTAGGGCACAAACCTCCTTTTTCAGGTTAAAAGCCTCATTTTTCTGCACCAATATCTCAATTTTAGGGCACAAACCTCCTTTTTCAGATTAAAAGCCTCATTTTCCTACTCCAAGCTCTCAAATTTAGGGCACAAACCCCCATTTTACCTCTCAAAGATTAATTTTTGGCATCCAAAGTTTTGATTCTACAGGTAACAACCTCCCTTTTATGCAGCAGTGCCTCGTTTCCAGGGCCCTACCTCTACTTTTATACAGCACAAACCCTATCATGGGGGCTAAACCCACGCTTTTGGGGTGAAAAACCTCATTTTTCTGTACCAAGCTCTCAATTTTAGGGCGGAAACAACCTTTTTCTGCTGAAAAGCCTCATTTTTCTGCAACAAGCTCTCAATTTTAGGGTAAAACCCACCTTTTTTGGGTGGAAAAGCCTCATTTTTCTGCACCAATATCTCAATTTTAGGGCACAAACCTCCTTTTTCAGATTAAAAGCCTCATTTTCCTACTCCAAGCTCTCAATTTTAGGGCACAAACCGTCTTTTTCACACGTAAAGCCT